>NW_028132546.1:0-50780 GCF_964374135.1 Grampus griseus | reverse complement strand
AAGAAAGCGAGTTGAAGAAAGGAGCTCAGGGGCACTGTAATTCACAAACCTGCAGAGTTATAAATGACAGCTATCGTCCAAAAATATACTGAAGTAAGGCTGCCAAGAGGACTTGAAAGCGGGGCAGAATTGCAGGAAACCGATTTCAGGAGGTAGACTGGAATTGCATTGAAAGCATAGGAAAAGAGGCAGAACGTCCACAATGATGCACTTGGCCAAAAAGGGCGTATGTGTTTTTTCCTGTATATATTCAGGAAAAAACGCATACGCACTTTTTGGCCAACCAAGCAAGCTTGCAAATGAAATCTGCACTACAATGAAGTCTCACTTCCCCCCAGTCAAAAGGGCCATCTGAAAAAAGTGTAAAATCCAGAAAGGCAGGACAGGCCATGGAGAACTGGGAGCCTTGTTATGCTGATGGGCGGGATGGAAATTGCCAACAGACACTCGGGAGAAGTGTATGGTGTTTCCTGAAACATCTAAAAAACAAAGCAACAGAGCCTAGGGCAATTCCACTTATGGTCCTATAGCTTAGGGAAATTAAAATCAAAAAGACACAGCCACTCCAAAGTTTGGGACGCCTCTGTTTACAAGAACCTCGTTTACAGTAGAAGTTCAACATCGCAGAAAGTGAAAAATGGATAAAGAAGTTGTGGTATTTACTTACAAAGCAATATCACTCAGCAATGAAATCTATGTCATCAGGCCCTTAGCAGCACAATGAGTGGATTCAGGTATGATGATTCTAACTGAAATAAGTCACACAGAAAAAGAAACATCATAAGATATCAGTAATACACGGAATGTAAACTTGGCTACACAGGAACTGAATTACAGAACAGAACAGGGTCTCAAATTTAGAAAAACAACTTATGCTTGCTTAAGGGTAAAGGTGAGTAGGGGTGCTGCATAAAACCAGAGATTGAAATGAGCACAGATAAAGTTTCTTAAGCCAAATATGGAATAGACAAGAGCTACTCCTTGCTCAACGAAATGGACTCAACACCGCATATTAAACGCCTAAGAATGTACCTGACTAGTAAGTATCTTAAAACCTATGGATTACTATGTCTCCGAAAGAGAATCAAGCATGTGTACAGGGGCATAAACGCAGCAGTGATAGGATTGGAGAGGTTCGGTGAGCAAATGAAGACCCTTTGAAGTCATATTGTATGGTACCCATTACACGGGTTTCAACTACCCAGGTTTAAGGTATTCTTCCTTCAGCTAAAACATGCATGTGGAACCCAGAGTATGATCAACCATTTGAACGGGAGACGTGTTCAAATATGTCTCAGTTTTCGTCCCCTGGTACTTGGGTGCAACATTCCAGACGCTTTACTAACACTCTCCCCACTTGGAGAGTCAGCGCCTTTAACCTCCTGTTTGGCCCAGTTTGCAATTTCTGCGGAAGATGAACAGGAATAGCGAGAACCAATGAGAGACTAGCTGGAGGTGTCTGGACGGGCAAATTTAACTCTCATTTCCCACCAGGAAGAGGAAATAACCAAAGGCTCAGCTGCCGTGCCGGAACCAGATTAGGGCCTGAAGCCATCCTGCGGTGTTGTGGCCAGCTCAAAAGAAAGCGAGTTGAAGAAAGGAGCTCAGGGGCACTGTAATTCACAAACCTGCAGAGTTATAAATGACAGCTATCGTCCAAAAATATACTGAAGTAAGGCTGCCAAGAGGACTTGAAAGCGGGGCAGAATTGCAGTAAACCGATTTCAGGAGGTAGACTGTAATTGCATTGAAAGCATAGGAAAAGAGGCAGAACGTCCACAATGATGCACTTGGCCAAAAAGGACGTATGCGTTTTTTCCTGAATATATTCAGGAAAAAACGCATACGCACTTTCTGGCCAACCAAGCAAACTTGCAAAGGAAATCTGCACTACAATGAAGTCTCACTTCCCCCCGGTCAAAAGGGCCATCTGAAAAAAGTGTAAAATCCAGAAAGGCAGGACAGGCCATGGAGAACTGGGAGCATTGTTATGCAGATGGGCGGGATGGAAATTGCCAACAGACACTCGGGAGAAGTGTATGGTGTTTCCTGAAACATCTAAAAAACAAAGCAACAGAGCCTAGGGCACTTCCACTTATGGTCCTATAGCTTAGGGAAATTAAAATCAAAAAGACACAGCCACCCCAAAGTTTGGGACGCCTCTGTTTACAAGAACCTCGTTTACCGTACAAGTTCAACATCGCAGAAAGTGAAAAATGGATAAAGAAGTTGTGGTATTTACTTACAAAGCAATATCACTCAGCAATGAAATCTATGTCATCAGGCCCGTAGCAGCATAATGAGTGGATTCAGGTACGATGATTATAACTGAAATAAGTCACACAGAAAAAGAAACATCATAAGATATCACTAATACACGGAATGTAAACTTGGCTACACAGGAACTGAATTCCAAAACAGAACAGGGTCTCAAATTTAGAAAACCAACCTATGCTTGCTTAAGGGGAAAGGTGAGTTGGGGTGCTGCATAAAACCAGAGATTGAAATGAGCACAGATAAAGTTCCTTAAGCCAAATATGGAATAGACAAGAGCTACTCCTTGCTCAACGAAATGGACTCAACACCCCAAATTAAACGCCTAAGAATGTACCTGACTAGTAAGTATCTTAAAACCTATGGATTGCTCTGTCTCCATAAGAGAATCAAGCGTGTGAACAGGGGCATAAACGCAGCAGTGATAGGATAGGAGAGGTTCGGTGAGCAAATGAAGACCCTTTGAAGTCATATTGCACGGTACCCATTAAACGGGTCTCAACTCTCCAGGTTTAAGGTATTCTTCCTTCAGCTAAAACATGCACGTGGAACCTTGAGTATGATCAACCATGTGATCGGGAGATGTGTTCAAATATGTCTCAGTTTTCGTAGCCTGGTACTCGGGTGCAACATTCCAGACGCTTTACTATCACTCTCCCGACTTGGAGAGTCAGTCCCTTTAACCTCCTGTTTGGCCCAGTTTGCAATTTCTGCGGAAGATGAACAGGAATAGCGAGAACCAATGAGAGACTAGCTGGAGGTGTCTGGACGGGCAAATTTAACTCTCATTTCCCACCAGGAAGAGGAATTAACCAAAGGCTCAGCGTGCCGTGCCGGAACCTGATTAGGGCCTGAAGCCATCCTGCGGTGTTGCGGCCAGCTCAAAAGAAAGCGAGTTGAAGAAAGGAGCTCAGGGGCACTGTAATTCACAAACCTGCAGAGTTATAAATGACAGCTATCGTCCAAAAATATACTGAAGTAAGGCTGCCAAGAGGACTTGAAAGCGGGGCAGAATTGCAGGAAACCGATTTCAGGAGGTAGACTGGAATTGCATTGAAAGCATAGGAAAAGAGGCAGAACGTCCACAATGATGCACTCGGCCAAAAAGGGCGTATGCGTTTTTTCCTGAATATATTCAGGAAAAAACGCATACGCCCTTTTTGGCCAACCAAGCAAGCTTGCAAAGGAAATCTGCACTACAATGAAGTCTCACTTCCCCCCGGTCAAAAGGGCCATCTGAAAAAAGTGTAAAATCCAGAAAGGCAGGACAGGCCATGGAGAACTGGGAGCCTTGTTATGCTGATGGGCGGGATGTAAATTGCCAACAGACACTCGGGAGAAGTGTATGGTGTTTCCTGAAACATCTAAAAACAAAGCAACAGAGCCTAGGGCACTTCCACTTATGGTCCTATAGCTTAGGGAAATTAAAATCAAAAAGACACAGCCACCCCGAAGTTTGGGACGCCTCTGTTTACAAGATCCTCGTTTACCGTACAATTTCAATATCACAGAAAGTGAAAAATGGATAAAGAACTTGTGGTACTTACGTACAATGCAGTATCACTCAGCAATGGAATCTATGTCATCAGGCCCGTAGCAGCATATTGAGTGGATTCAGGTACGATGATTCTAACTGAAATAAGTCACACAGAAAAAGAAACATCATAAGATATCAGTAATACACGGAATGTAAACTTGGCTACACAGGAACTGAATTACAGAACAGAACAGGGTCTCAAATTTAGAAAACCAACTTATGCTTGCTTAAGGGGAAAGGTGAGTTGGGGTGCTGCATAAAACCAGAGATTGAAATGAGCACAGATAAAGTTCCTTAAGCCAAATATGGAATAGACAAGAGCTACTCCTTGCTCAACGAAATGGACTCAACACCGCATATTAAACGCCTAAGAATGTACCTGACTAGTAAGTATCTTAAAACCTATGGATTGCTATGTCTCCGAAAGAGAATCAAGCATGTGTACAGGGGAATAAACGCAGCAGTGATAGGATTGTAGAGGTTCGGTGAGCAAATGAAGACCCTTTAAAGTCATATTGCATGGTACCCATTCCAAGGGTCTCAACTCTCCAGGTTTAAGGTATTCCTCCTTCAGCTAAAACATGCATCTGGAACCCAGAGTATGATCAACCGTGTGAACGGGAGACGTGTTCAAATATGTCTCAGTTTTCCTCCCCTGGTACTCGGGTGCAACATTCCAGACGCTTTACTAACACTCTCCCCACTTGGAGAGTCAGTGCCTTTAACCTCCTGTTTGGCCCAGTTTGCAATTTCTGCGGAAGATGAACAGGAATAGGGAGAACCAATGAGAGACTAGCTGGAGGTGTCTGGACGGGCAAATTTAACTCTCATTTCCCACCAGGAAGAGGAATTAACCAAAGGCTCAGCGTGCCGTGCCGGAACCTGATTAGGGCCTGAAGCCATCCTGCGGTGTTGCGGCCAGCTCAAAAGAAAGCGAGTTGAAGAAAGGAGCTCAGGGGCACTGTAATTCACAAACCTGCAGAGTTATAAATGACAGCTATCGTCCAAAAATATACTGAAGTAAGGCTGCCAAGAGGACTTGAAAGCGGGGCAGAATTGCAGGAAACCGATTTCAGGAGGTAGACTGGAATTGCATTGAAAGCATAGGAAAAGAGGCAGAACGTCCACAATGATGCACTCGGCCAAAAAGGGCGTATGCGTTTTTTCCTGAATATATTCAGGAAAAAACGCATACGCCCTTTTTGGCCAACCAAGCAAGCTTGCAAAGGAAATCTGCACTACAATGAAGTCTCACTTCCCCCCGGTCAAAAGGGCCATCTGAAAAAAGTGTAAAATCCAGAAAGGCAGGACAGGCCATGGAGAACTGGGAGCCTTGTTATGCTGATGGGCGGGATGTAAATTGCCAACAGACACTCGGGAGAAGTGTATGGTGTTTCCTGAAACAACTAAAAACAAAGCAACAGAGCCTAGGGCACTTCCACTTATGGTCCTATAGCTTAGGGAAATTAAAATCAAAAAGACACAGCCACCCCGAAGTTTGGGACGCCTCTGTTTACAAGATCCTCGTTTACCGTACAATTTCAATATCACAGAAAGTGAAAAATGGATAAAGAACTTGTGGTACTTACGTACAATGCAGTATCACTCAGCAATGGAATCTATGTCATCAGGCCCGTAGCAGCATATTGAGTGGATTCAGGTACGATGATTCTAACTGAAATAAGTCACACAGAAAAAGAAACATCATAAGATATCAGTAATACACGGAATGTAAACTTGGCTACACAGGAACTGAATTACAGAACAGAACAGGGTCTCAAATTTAGAAAACCAACTTATGCTTGCTTAAGGGGAAAGGTGAGTTGGGGTGCTGCATAAAACCAGAGATTGAAATGAGCACAGATAAAGTTCCTTAAGCCAAATATGGAATAGACAAGAGCTACTCCTTGCTCAACGAAATGGACTCAACACCGCATATTAAACGCCTAAGAATGTACCTGACTAGTAAGTATCTTAAAACCTATGGATTGCTATGTCTCCGAAAGAGAATCAAGCATGTGTACAGGGGAATAAACGCAGCAGTGATAGGATTGTAGAGGTTCGGTGAGCAAATGAAGACCCTTTAAAGTCATATTGCATGGTACCCATTCCAAGGGTCTCAACTCTCCAGGTTTAAGGTATTCCTCCTTCAGCTAAAACATGCATCTGGAACCCAGAGTATGATCAACCGTGTGAACGGGAGACGTGTTCAAATATGTCTCAGTTTTCCTCCCCTGGTACTCGGGTGCAACATTCCAGACGCTTTACTAACACTCTCCCCACTTGGAGAGTCAGCGCCTTTAACCTCCTGTTTGGCCCAGTTTGCAATTTCTGCGGAAGATGAACAGGAATAGGGAGAACCAATGAGAGACTAGCTGGAGGTGTCTGGACGGGCAAATTTAACTCTCATTTCCCACCAGGAAGAGGAAATAACCAAAGGCTCAGCTGCCGTGCCGGAACCAGATTAGGGCCTGAAGCCATCCTGAGGTGTTGCGGCCAGCTCAAAAGAAAGCGAGTTGAAGAAAGGAGCTCAGGGGCACTGTAATTCACAAACCTGCAGAGTTATAAATGACAGCTATCGTCCAAAAATATACTGAAGTAAGGCTGCCAAGAGGACTTGAAAGCGGGGCAGAATTGCAGGAAACCGATTTCAGGAGGTAGACTGGAATTGCATTGAAAGCATAGGAAAAGAGGCAGAACGTCCACAATGATGCACTTGGCCAAAAAGGACATATGCGTTTTTTCCTGAATATATTCAGGAAAAAACGCATACGCCCTTTTTGGCCAACCAAGCAAACTTGCAAAGGAAATCTGCACTACAATGAAGTCTCACTTCCCCCCGGTCAAAAGGGCCATCTGAAAAAAGTGTAAAATCCAGAAAGGCAGGACAGGCCATGGAGAACTGGGAGCCTTGTTATGCTGATGGGCGGGATGTAAATTGCCAACAGACACTAGGGAGAAGTGTATGGTGTTTCCTGAAACATGTAAAAAACAAAGCAACAGAGCCTAGGGCACTTCCACTTATGGTCCTATAGCTTAGGGAAATTAAAATCAAAAAGACACAGCCACCCCGAAGTTTGGGACGTCTCTGTTTACAAGAACCTCATTTACCATACAAGTTCAATATCACAGAAAGTGAAAAATGGATAAAGAACATGTGGTACTTACGTACAATGCAGTATCACTCAGCAATGAAATCTATGTCATCAGGCCCGTAGCAGCATAATGAGTGGATTCAGGTACGATGATTCTAACTGAAATAAGTCACACAGAAAAAGAAACATCATAAGATATCACTAATACACGGAATGTAAACTTGGCTACACAGGAACTGAATTCCAAAACAGAACAGTGTCTCAAATTTAGAAAACCAACTTATGCTTGCTTAAGGGGAAAGGTGAGTTGGGGTGCTGCATAAAACCAGAGATTGAAATGAGCACAGATAAAGTTCCTTAAGCCAAATATGGAATAGACAAGAGCTACTCCTTGCTCAACGAAATGGACTCAACACCGCATATTAAACGCCTAAGAATGTACCTGACTAGTAAGTATCTTAAAACCTATGGATTACTATGTCTCCGAAAGAGAATCAAGCATGTGTACAGGGGCATAAACGCAGCAGTGATAGGATTGGAGAGGTTCGGTGAGCAAATGAAGACCCTTTGAAGTCATATTGCATGGTACCTATTACACGGGTCTCAACTCTCCAGGTTTAAGGTATTCTTCCTTCAGCTAAAACATGCATGTGGAACCCAGAGTATGATCAACCATTTGAACGGGAGACGTGTTCAAATATGTCTCAGTTTTCGTCCCCTGGTACTTGGGTGCAACATTCCAGACGCTTTACTAACACTCTCCCCACTTGGAGAGTCAGCGCCTTTAACCTCCTGTTTGGCCCAGTTTGCAATTTCTGCGGAAGATGAACAGGAATAGCGAGAACCAATGAGAGACTAGCTGGAGGTGTCTGGACGGGCAAATTTAACTCTCATTTCCCACCAGGAAGAGGAAATAACCAAAGGCTCAGCTGCCGTGCCGGAACCAGATTAGGGCCTGAAGCCATCCTGCGGTGTTGTGGCCAGCTCAAAAGAAAGCGAGTTGAAGAAAGGAGCTCAGGGGCACTGTAATTCACAAACCTGCAGAGTTATAAATGACAGCTATCGTCCAAAAATATACTGAAGTAAGGCTGCCAAGAGGACTTGAAAGCGGGGCAGAATTGCAGGAAACCGATTTCAGGAGGTAGACTGGAATTGCATTGAAAGCATAGGAAAAGAGGCAGAACGTCCACAATGATGCACTTGGCCAAAAAGGACGTATGCGTTTTTTCCTGAATATATTCAGGAAAAAACGCATACGCACTTTCTGGCCAACCAAGCAAACTTGCAAAGGAAATCTGCACTACAATGAAGTCTCACTTCCCCCCGGTCAAAAGGGCCATCTGAAAAAAGTGTAAAATCCAGAAAGGCAGGACAGGCCATGGAGAACTGGGAGCATTGTTATGCAGATGGGCGGGATGGAAATTGCCAACAGACATTCGGGAGAAGTGTATGGTGTTTCCTGAAACATCTAAAAAACAAAGCAACAGAGCAAAGGGCACTTCCACTTATGGTCCTATAGCTTAGGGAAATTAAAATCAAAAAGACACAGCCACCCCAAAGTTTGGGACGCCTCTGTTTACAAGAACCTCGTTTACCGTACAAGTTCAAAATCACAGAAAGTGAAAAATGGATAAAGAACTTGTGGTACTTACGTAAAATGCAGTATCACTCAGCAATGAAATCTATGTCATCAGGCCCGTAGCAGCATAATGAGTGGATTCAGGTACGATGATTATAACTGAAATAAGTCACACAGAAAAAGAAACATCATAAGATATCACTAATACACGGAATGTAAACTTGGCTACACAGGAACTGAATTCCAAAACAGAACAGGGTCTCAAATTTAGAAAACCAACCTATGCTTGCTTAAGGGGAAAGGTGAGTTGGGGTGCTGCATAAAACCAGAGATTGAAATGAGCACAGATAAAGTTCCTTAAGCCAAATATGGAATAGACAAGAGCTACTCCTTGCTCAACGAAATGGACTCAACACCCCAAATTAAACGCCTAAGAATGTACCTGACTAGTAAGTATCTTAAAACCTATGGATTGCTCTGTCTCCATAAGAGAATCAAGCGTGTGAACAGGGGCATAAACGCAGCAGTGATAGGATAGGAGAGGTTCGGTGAGCAAATGAAGACCCTTTGAAGTCATATTGCACGGTACCCATTAAACGGGTCTCAACTCTCCAGGTTTAAGGTATTCTTCCTTCAGCTAAAACATGCACGTGGAACCTTGAGTATGATCAACCATGTGATCGGGAGATGTGTTCAAATATGTCTCAGTTTTCGTAGCCTGGTACTCGGGTGCAACATTCCAGACGCTTTACTATCACTCTCCCGACTTGGAGAGTCAGTCCCTTTAACCTCCTGTTTGGCCCAGTTTGCAATTTCTGCGGAAGATGAACAGGAATAGCGAGAACCAATGAGAGACTAGCTGGAGGTGTCTGGACGGGCAAATTTAACTCTCATTTCCCACCAGGAAGAGGAATTAACCAAAGGCTCAGCGTGCCGTGCCGGAACCTGATTAGGGCCTGAAGCCATCCTGCGGTGTTGCGGCCAGCTCAAAAGAAAGCGAGTTGAAGAAAGGAGCTCAGGGGCACTGTAATTCACAAACCTGCAGAGTTATAAATGACAGCTATCGTCCAAAAATATACTGAAGTAAGGCTGCCAAGAGGACTTGAAAGCGGGGCAGAATTGCAGGAAACCGATTTCAGGAGGTAGACTGGAATTGCATTGAAAGCATAGGAAAAGAGGCAGAACGTCCACAATGATGCACTCGGCCAAAAAGGGCGTATGCGTTTTTTCCTGAATATATTCAGGAAAAAACGCATACGCCCTTTTTGGCCAACCAAGCAAGCTTGCAAAGGAAATCTGCACTACAATGAAGTCTCACTTCCCCCCGGTCAAAAGGGCCATCTGAAAAAAGTGTAAAATCCAGAAAGGCAGGACAGGCCATGGAGAACTGGGAGCCTTGTTATGCTGATGGGCGGGATGTAAATTGCCAACAGACACTCGGGAGAAGTGTATGGTGTTTCCTGAAACATCTAAAAACAAAGCAACAGAGCCTAGGGCACTTCCACTTATGGTCCTATAGCTTAGGGAAATTAAAATCAAAAAGACACAGCCACCCCGAAGTTTGGGACGCCTCTGTTTACAAGATCCTCGTTTACCGTACAATTTCAATGTCACAGAAAGTGAAAAATGGATAAAGAACTTGTGGTACTTACGTACAATGCAGTATCACTCAGCAATGGAATCTATGTCATCAGGCCCATAGCAGCATATTGAGTGGATTCAGGTACGATGATTCTAACTGAAATAAGTCACACAGAAAAAGAAACATCATAAGATATCAGTAATACACGGAATGTAAACTTGGCTACACAGGAACTGAATTACAGAACAGAACAGGGTCTCAAATTTAGAAAACCAACTTATGCTTGCTTAAGGGGAAAGGTGAGTTGGGGTGCTGCATAAAACCAGAGATTGAAATGAGCACAGATAAAGTTCCTTAAGCCAAATATGGAATAGACAAGAGCTACTCCTTGCTCAACGAAATGGACTCAACACCGCATATTAAACGCCTAAGAATGTACCTGACTAGTAAGTATCTTAAAACCTATGGATTGCTATGTCTCCGAAAGAGAATCAAGCATGTGTACAGGGGAATAAACGCAGCAGTGATAGGATTGTAGAGGTTCGGTGAGCAAATGAAGACCCTTTAAAGTCATATTGCATGGTACCCATTCCAAGGGTCTCAACTCTCCAGGTTTAAGGTATTCCTCCTTCAGCTAAAACATGCATCTGGAACCCAGAGTATGATCAACCGTGTGAACGGGAGACGTGTTCAAATATGTCTCAGTTTTCCTCCCCTGGTACTCGGGTGCAACATTCCAGACGCTTTACTAACACTCTCCCCACTTGGAGAGTCAGCGCCTTTAACCTCCTGTTTGGCCCAGTTTGCAATTTCTGCGGAAGATGAACAGGAATAGGGAGAACCAATGAGAGACTAGCTGGAGGTGTCTGGACGGGCAAATTTAACTCTCATTTCCCACCAGGAAGAGGAATTAACCAAAGGCTCAGCGTGCCGTGCCGGAACCTGATTAGGGCCTGAAGCCATCCTGCGGTGTTGCGGCCAGCTCAAAAGAAAGCGAGTTGAAGAAAGGAGCTCAGGGGCACTGTAATTCACAAACCTGCAGAGTTATAAATGACAGCTATCGTCCAAAAATATACTGAAGTAAGGCTGCCAAGAGGACTTGAAAGCGGGGCAGAATTGCAGGAAACCGATTTCAGGAGGTAGACTGGAATTGCATTGAAAGCATAGGAAAAGAGGCAGAACGTCCACAATGATGCACTCGGCCAAAAAGGGCGTATGCGTTTTTTCCTGAATATATTCAGGAAAAAACGCATACGCCCTTTTTGGCCAACCAAGCAAGCTTGCAAAGGAAATCTGCACTACAATGAAGTCTCACTTCCCCCCGGTCAAAAGGGCCATCTGAAAAAAGTGTAAAATCCAGAAAGGCAGGACAGGCCATGGAGAACTGGGAGCCTTGTTATGCTGATGGGCGGGATGTAAATTGCCAACAGACACTCGGGAGAAGTGTATGGTGTTTCCTGAAACATCTAAAAACAAAGCAACAGAGCCTAGGGCACTTCCACTTATGGTCCTATAGCTTAGGGAAATTAAAATCAAAAAGACACAGCCACCCCGAAGTTTGGGACGCCTCTGTTTACAAGATCCTCGTTTACCGTACAATTTCAATATCACAGAAAGTGAAAAATGGATAAAGAACTTGTGGTACTTACGTACAATGCAGTATCACTCAGCAATGGAATCTATGTCATCAGGCCCGTAGCAGCATATTGAGTGGATTCAGGTACGATGATTCTAACTGAAATAAGTCACACAGAAAAAGAAACATCATAAGATATCAGTAATACACGGAATGTAAACTTGGCTACACAGGAACTGAATTACAGAACAGAACAGGGTCTCAAATTTAGAAAACCAACTTATGCTTGCTTAAGGGGAAAGGTGAGTTGGGGTGCTGCATAAAACCAGAGATTGAAATGAGCACAGATAAAGTTCCTTAAGCCAAATATGGAATAGACAAGAGCTACTCCTTGCTCAACGAAATGGACTCAACACCGCATATTAAACGCCTAAGAATGTACCTGACTAGTAAGTATCTTAAAACCTATGGATTGCTATGTCTCCGAAAGAGAATCAAGCATGTGTACAGGGGAATAAACGCAGCAGTGATAGGATTGTAGAGGTTCGGTGAGCAAATGAAGACCCTTTAAAGTCATATTGCATGGTACCCATTCCAAGGGTCTCAACTCTCCAGGTTTAAGGTATTCCTCCTTCAGCTAAAACATGCATCTGGAACCCAGAGTATGATCAACCGTGTGAACGGGAGACGTGTTCAAATATGTCTCAGTTTTCCTCCCCTGGTACTCGGGTGCAACATTCCAGACGCTTTACTAACACTCTCCCCACTTGGAGAGTCAGCGCCTTTAACCTCCTGTTTGGCCCAGTTTGCAATTTCTGCGGAAGATGAACAGGAATAGGGAGAACCAATGAGAGACTAGCTGGAGGTGTCTGGACGGGCAAATTTAACTCTCATTTCCCACCAGGAAGAGGAAATAACCAAAGGCTCAGCTGCCGTGCCGGAACCAGATTAGGGCCTGAAGCCATCCTGAGGTGTTGCGGCCAGCTCAAAAGAAAGCGAGTTGAAGAAAGGAGCTCAGGGGCACTGTAATTCACAAACCTGCAGAGTTATAAATGACAGCTATCGTCCAAAAATATACTGAAGTAAGGCTGCCAAGAGGACTTGAAAGCGGGGCAGAATTGCAGGAAACCGATTTCAGGAGGTAGACTGGAATTGCATTGAAAGCATAGGAAAAGAGGCAGAACGTCCACAATGATGCACTTGGCCAAAAAGGACATATGCGTTTTTTCCTGAATATATTCAGGAAAAAACGCATACGCCCTTTTTGGCCAACCAAGCAAACTTGCAAAGGAAATCTGCACTACAATGAAGTCTCACTTCCCCCCGGTCAAAAGGGCCATCTGAAAAAAGTGTAAAATCCAGAAAGGCAGGACAGGCCATGGAGAACTGGGAGCCTTGTTATGCTGATGGGCGGGATGTAAATTGCCAACAGACACTAGGGAGAAGTGTATGGTGTTTCCTGAAACATGTAAAAAACAAAGCAACAGAGCCTAGGGCACTTCCACTTATGGTCCTATAGCTTAGGGAAATTAAAATCAAAAAGACACAGCCACCCCAAAGTTTGGGACGTCTCTGTTTACAAGAACCTCATTTACCATACAAGTTCAATATCACAGAAAGTGAAAAATGGATAAAGAACATGTGGTACTTACGTACAATGCAGTATCACTCAGCAATGAAATCTATGTCATCAGGCCCGTAGCAGCATAATGAGTGGATTCAGGTACGATGATTCTAACTGAAATAAGTCACACAGAAAAAGAAACATCATAAGATATCACTAATACACGGAATGTAAACTTGGCTACACAGGAACTGAATTCCAAAACAGAACAGTGTCTCAAATTTAGAAAACCAACTTATGCTTGCTTAAGGGGAAAGGTGAGTTGGGGTGCTGCATAAAACCAGAGATTGAAATGAGCACAGATAAAGTTCCTTAAGCCAAATATGGAATAGACAAGAGCTACTCCTTGCTCAACGAAATGGACTCAACACCCCATATTAAACGCCTAAGAATGTACCTGACTAGTAAGTATCTTAAAACCTATGGATTTCTATGTCTCCAAAAGAGAATCAACCGTGTGTACAGGGGCATAAACGCAGCAGTGATAGGATTGGAGAGGTTCGGTGAGCAAATGAAGACACTTTGAAGTCATATTGCATGGTACCCATTCCACGGGTTTCAACTCTCCAGGTTTAAGGTATTCTTCCTTCAGCTAAAACATGCATGTGGAACCCATAGTATGATCAACCATGTGAACGGGAGACGTGTTGAAATATGTCTCAGTTTTCCTCCCCTGGTACTCGGGTGCAACATTCCAGACGCTTTACTAACACTCTCCCGACTTGGAGAGTCAGTCCCTTTAACCTCCTGTTTGGCCCAGTTTGCAATTTCTGCGGAAGATGAACAGGAATAGCGAGAACCAATGAGAGACTAGCTGGAGGTGTCTGGACGGGCAAATTTAACTCTCATTTCCCACCAGGAAGAGGAATTAACCAAAGGCACAGCGTGCCATGCCGGAACCAGATTAGGGCCTGAAGCCATCCTGCGGTGTTGCGGCCAGGTCACAAGAAAGCGAGTTGAAGAAAGGAGCTCAGGGGCACTGTAATTCACAAACCTGCAGAGTTATAAATGACAGCTATCGTCCAAAAATATACTGAAGTAAGGCTGCCAAGAGGACTTGAAAGCGGGGCAGAATTGCAGGAAACCGATTTCAGGAGGTAGATTGGAATTGCATTGAAAGCATAGGAAAAGAGGCAGAACGTCCTCAATGATGCACTTGGCCAAAAAGGGCGTATGCGTTTTTTCCTGAATATATTCAGGAAAAAACGCATACGCCCTTTTTGGCCAACCAAGCAAGCTTGCAAAGGAAATCTGCACTACAATGAAGTCTCACTTCCCCCCAGTCAAAAGGGCCATCTGAAAAAAGTGTAAAATCCAGAAAGGCAGGACAGGCCATGGAGAACTGGGAGCCTTGTTATGCTGATGGGCGGGATGTAAATTGCCAACAGACACACGGGAGAAGTGTATGGTGTTTCCTGAAACATCTAAAAAACAAAGCAACAGAGCCTAGGGCACATCCACTTATGGTCCTATAGCTTAGGGAAATTAAAATCAAAAAGACACAGCCACCCCGAAGTTTGGGACGCCTCTGTTTACAAGAACCTCGTTTACCATACAAGTTCAATATCACAGAAAGTGAAAAATGGATAAAGAACTTATGTTACTTACGTACAATGCAGTATCACTCAGCAATGAAATCTATGTCATCAGGCCCGTAGCAGCATAATGAGTGGATTCAGGTACGATGATTCTAACTGAAATAAGTCACACAGAAAAAGGACATCATAAGATATCACTAATACACGGAATGTAAACTTGGCTACACAGGAACTGAATTCCAAAACAGAACAGGGTCTCAAATTTAGAAAACCAACTTATGCTTGCTTAAGGGGAAAGGTGAATTGGGGTGCTGCATAAAACCAGAGACTGAAATGAGCACAGATAAAGTTCCTTAAGCCAAATATGGAATATACAAGAGCTACTCCTTGCTCAACGAAATGGACTCAACACCGCATATTAAACGCCTAAGAATGTACCTGACTAGTAAATATCTTAAAACCTATGGATTGCTATGTCTCCGAAAGAGAATTAAGCATGTGTACAGGGGCATAAACGCAGCAGTGATAGGATTGGAGAGGTTCGGTGAGCAGATGAAGACCCTTTGAAGTCATATTGCATGGTACCCATTCCACGGGTCTCAACTCTCCAGGTTTAAGGTATTCTTCCTTCAGCTAAAACATGCATGTGGAACCCAGAGTATGATCAACCGTGTGAACGGGAGACGTGTTCAAATATGTCTCAGTTTTCCTCCCCTGGTACTCGGGTGCAACATTCCAGACGCTTTACTAACACTCTCCCCACTTGGAGAGTCAGTCCCTTTAACCTCCTGTTTGACCCTGTTTGCAATTTCTGCGGAAGATGAACAGGAATAGGGAGAACCAATGAGAGACTAGCTGGAGGTGTCTGGACGGGCAAATTTAACTCTCATTTCCCACCAGGAAGAGGAAATAACCAAAGGCTCAGCTACCGTACCGGAACCAGATTAGAGCCTGAAGCCATCCTGCGGTGTTGCGGCCAGGTCACAAGAAAGCGAGTTGAAGAAAGGAGCTCGGGGCACTGTAATTCACAAACCTGCAGAGTTATAAATGACAGCTATCGTCCAAAAATATACTGAAGTAAGGCTGCCAAGAGGACTTGAAAGCGGGGCAGAATTGCAGGAAACCGATTTCAGGAGGTAGACTGGAATTGCATTGAAAGCATAGGAAAAGAGGCAGAACGTCCACAATGATGCACTTGGCCAAAAAGGGCGTATGCGTTTTTTCCTGAATATATTCAGGAAAAAACGCATACGCCCTTTTTGGCCAACCAAGCAAGCTTGCAAAGGAAATCTGCACTACAATGAAGTCTCACTTCACCCCAGTCAAAAGGGCCATCTGAAAAAAGTGTAAAATCCAGAAAGGCAGGACAGGCCATGGAGAACTGGGAGCCTTGTTATGCTGACGGGCGGGATGGAAATTGCCAACAGACACTCGGGAGAAGTGTATGGTGTTTCCTGAAACATCTAAAAAACAAAGCAACAGAGCCTAGGGCACTTCCACTTATGGTCCTATAGCTTAGGGAAATTAAAATCAAAAAGACACAGCCACCCCAAAGTTTGGGACGCCTCTGTTTACAAGAACCTCGTTTACAGTACAAGTTCAACATCGCAGAAAGTGAAAAATGGATAAAGAAGTTGTGGTATTTACTTACAAAGCAGTATCACTCAGCAATGAAATCTATGTCATCAGGCCCTTAGCAGCACAATCAGTGGATTCAGGTATGATGATTCTAACTGAAATAAGTCACACAGAAAAAGAAACATCATAAGATATCAGTAATACACGGAATGTAAACTTGGCTACACAGGAACTGAATAACAGAACAGAACAGGGTCTCAAATTTAGAAAACCAACTTATGCTTGCTTAAGGAGAAAGGTGAGTTGGGGTGCTGCATAAAACCAGAGATTGAAATGAGCACAGATAAAGTTCCTTAAGCCAAATATGGAATATACAAGAGCTACTCCTTGCTCAACGAAATGGACTCAACACCGCATATTAAACGCCTAAGAATGTACCTGACTAGTAAATATCTTAAAACCTATGGATTGCTATGTCTCCGAAAGAGAATTAAGCATGTGTACAGGGGCATAAACGCAGCAGTGATAGGATTGGAGAGGTTCGGTGAGCAAATGAAGACCCTTTGAAGTCATATTGCATGGTACCCATTCCACGGGTTTCAACTACCCAGGTTTAAGGTATTCTTCCTTCAGCTAAAACATGCATGTGGAACCTAGAGTATGATCAACAATGTGATCGGGAGACGTGTTCAAATATGTCTCAGTTTTCGTACCCTGGTACTCGGGTGCAACATTCCAGATGCTTTACTAACACTCTCCCCACTTGGAGAGTCATTCCCTATAACCTCCTGTTTGGCCCAGTTTCAATTTCTGCGGAAGATGAACAGGAATGGAGAGAACCAATGAGAGACTAGCTGGAGGTGTCTGGACGGGCAAATTTAACTCTCATTTCCCACCAGGAAGAGGAAATAACCAAAGGCACAGCGTGCCGTGCCGGAACCAGATTAGGGCCTGAAGCCATCCTGCGGTGTTGCAGCCAGCTCAAAAGAAAGCGAGTTGATGAAAGGAGCTCAGGGGCACTGTAATTCACAAACCTGCAGAGTTATAAATGACAGCTATCGTCCAAAAATATACTGAAGTAAGGCTGCCAAGAGGACTTGAAAGCGGGGCAGAATTGCAGGAAACCAATTTCAGGAGGTAGACTGGAATTGCATTGAAAGCATAGGAAAAGAGGCATAACGTCCACAATGATGTACTTGGCCAAAAAGGGCGTATGCGTTTTTTCCTGAATATATTCAGGAAAAAACGCATACGCCCTTTTTGGACAACCAAGCAAGCTTGCAAAGGAAATCTGCACTACAATGAAGTCTCACTTCCCCCAGGTCAAAAGGGCCATCTGAAAAAAGTGTATAATCCAGAAAGGCAGGACAGGCCATGGAGAACTGGGAGCCTTGTTATGCTGATGGGCGGGATGTAAATTGCCAACAGACACTCGGGAGAAGTGTATGGTGTTTCCTGAAACATCTAAAAACCAAAGCAACAGAGCCTAGGGCACTTCCACTTATGGTCCTATAGCTTAGGGAAATTAAAATCAAAAAGACTCAGCCACCCCAAAGTTTGGGACGTCTCTGCTTACAAGAACCTCGTTTACCATACAAGTTCAATATCACAGAAAGTGAAAAATGGATAAAGAACTTGTGGTACTTATGTACAATGCAGTATCACTCAGCAATGAAATCTATGTCATCAGGCCCTTAGCAGCACAATGAGTGGATTCAGGTATGATGATTCTAACTGAAATAAGTCACACAGAAAAAGAAACATCATAAGATATCAGTAATACACGGAATGTAAACTTGGCTACACAGGAACTGAATTCCAAAACAGGACAGGGTCTCAAATTTAGAAAAGCAACTTATGCTTGCTTAAGGGGAAAGGTGAGTTGGGGTGCTGCATAAAACCAGAGATTGAAATGAGCACAGATAAAGTTCCTTAAGCCAAATATGGAATAGACAAGAGCTACTCCTTGCTCAACGAAATGGACTCAACACCCCATATTAAAAGCCTAAGAATGTACCTGACTAGTAAGTATCTTAAAACCTATGGATTGCTATGTCTCCGAAAGAGAATCAGGCATGTGTACAGGGGAATAAACGCAGCAGTGATAGGATTGGAGAGGTTCGGTGAGCAAATGAAGACCCTTTGAAGTCATATTGCATGGTACCCATTCCACGGGTCTCAACTCTCCAGGTTTAAGGTATTCTTCCTTCAGCTAAAACATGCATGTGGAACCCAGAGTATGATCAACCGTGTGAACGGGAGACGTGTTCAAATATGTCTCAGTTTTCGTCCCCTGGTACTTGGGTGCAACATTCCAGACGCTTTACTAACACTCTCCCCAATTGGAGAGTCAGCGTCTTTAACCTCCTGTTTGGCCCAGTTTGCAATTTCTGCGGAAGATGAACAGGAATAGCGAGAACAAATGAGAGACTAGCTGGAGGTGTCTGGACGGGCAAATTTAACTCTCATTTCCCACCAGGAAGAGGAATTAACCAAAGGCTCAGTGTGCCTTTCCAGAACCAGATTAGGGCCTGAAGCCATCCTGCGGTGTTGCGGCCAGGTCACAAGAAAGCGAGTTGAAGAAAGGAGCTCAGGGGCACTGTAATTCACAAACCTGCAGAGTTATAAATGACAGCTATCGTCCAAAAATATACTGAAGTAAGGCTGCCAAGAGGACTTGAAAGCGGGGCAGAATTGCAGGAAACCGATTTCAGGAGGTAGACTGGAATTGCATTGAAAGCATAGGAAAAGAGGCAGAACGTCCACAATGATGCACTTGGCCAAAAAGGGCGTATGCGTTTTTTCCTGTATATATTCAAGAAAAAACGCATACGCCCTTTTTGGCCAACCAAGCAAGCTTGCAAAGGAAATCTGCACTACAATGAAGTCTCACTTCCCCCCGGTCAAAAAGGCCATCTGAAAAAAGTGTAAAATCCAGAAAGGCAGGACAGGCCATGGAGAACTGGGAGCCTTGTTATGCTGATGGGCGGGATGGAAATTGCCAACAGACACTCGGGAGAAGTGTATGGTGTTTCCTGAAACATCTAAAAAACAAAGCAACAGAGCCTAGGGCACTTTCACGTATGGTCCTATAGCTTAGGGAAATTAAAATCAAAAAGACACAGCCACCCCAAAGTTTGGGACGCCTCTGTTTACAAGAACCTCGTTTACAGTACAAGTTCAACATCGCAGAAAGTGAAAAATGGATAAAGAAGTTGTGGTATTTACTTACAAAGCAATATCACTCAGCAATGAAATCTATGTCATCAGGCCCTTAGCAGCACAATGAGTGGATTCAGGTATGATGATTCTAACTGAAATAAGTCACACAGAAAAAGAAACATCATAAGATATCAGTAATACACGGAATGTAAACTTGGCTACACTGGAACTGAATTACAGAACAGAACAGGGTCTCAAATTTAGAAAAACAACTTATGCTTGCTTAAGGGTAAAGGTGAGTTGGGGTGCTGCATAAAACCAGAGATTGAAATGAGCACAGATAAAGTTCCTTAAGCCAAATATGGAATAGACAAGAGCTACTCCTTGCTCAACGAAATGGACTCAACACCGCATATTAAACGCCTAAGAATGTACCTGACTAGTAAGTATCTTAAAACCTATGGATTGCTATGTCTCCGAAAGAGAATCAAGCATGTTTACAGGGGCATAAACGCAGCAGTGATAGGATTGGAGAGGTTCAGTGAGCAAATGAAGACCCTTTGAAGTCATATTGCATGGTACCCATTCCACGGGTTTCAACTACCCAGGTTTAAGGTATTCTTCCTTCAGCTAAAACATGCATGTGGAACCTAGAGTATGATCAACCATGTGATCGGGAGACGTGTTCAAATATGTCTCAGTTTTCGTACCATGGTACTCGGGTGCAACATTCCAGACGCTTTACTAACACTCTCCCCACTTGGAGAGTCAGCGCCTTTAACCTCCTGTTTGGCCCAGTTTGCAATTTCTGCGGAAGATGAACAGGAATAGCGAGAACCAATGAGAGACTAACAGGAGGTGTCTGGACGGGCAAATTTAACTCTCATTTCCCACCAGGAAGAGGAAATAACCAAAGGCTCAGCCGCCGTGCCGGAACCAGATTAGGGCCTGAAGCCATCCTGAGGTGTTGCGGCCAGCTCACAAGAAAGCGAGTTGAAGAAAGGAGCTCAGGGGCACTGTAATTCACAAACCTGCAGAGTTATAAATGACAGCTATCGTCCAAAAATATACTGAAGTAAGGCTGCCAAGAGGACTTGAATGCGGGGCAGAATTGCAGGAAACCGATTTCAGGAGGTAGACTGGAATTGCATTGAAAGCATAGGAAAAGAGGCAGAACGTCCACAATGATGCACTTGGCCAAAAAGGGCGTATGCGTTTTTTCCTGAATATATTCAGGAAAAAACGCATACGCCCTTTTTGGCCAACCAAGCAAGCTTGCAAAGGAAATCTGCACTACAATGAAGTCTCACTTCCCCCCGGTCAAAAGGGCCATCTGAAAAAAGTGTAAAATCCAGAAAGGCAGGACAGGCCATGGAGAACTGGGAGCCTTGTTATGCTGATGGGCGGGATGTAAATTGCCAACAGACACTCGGGAGAAGTGTATGGTGTTTCCTGAAACATCTAAAAAACAAAGCAACAGAGCCTAAGGCACTTCCACTTATGGTCCTATAGCTTAGGGAAATTAAAATAAAAAAGACACAGCCACCCCAAAGTTTGGGACGCCTCTGTTTACAAGAACCTCGTTTACAGTACAAGTTCAAAATCGCAGAAAGTGAAAAATGGATAAAGAAATTGTGGTATTTACTTACAAAACAATATCACTCAGCAATGAAATCTATGTCATCAGGCCCTTAGCAGCACAATGAGTGGATTCAGGTATGATGATTCTAACTGAAATAAGTCACACAGAAAAAGAAACATCATAAGATATCAGTAATACACGGAATGTAAACTTGGCTACACAAGAACTGAATTACAGAACAGAACAGGGTCTCAAATTTAGAAAACCAACTTATGCTTGCTTAAGGGGAAAGGTGAGTTGGGGTGCTTCATAAAACCAGAGATTGAAATGAGCACAGATAAAGTTCCTTAAGCCAAATATGGAATAGACAAGAGCTACTCCTTGCTCAACGAAATGGACTCAACACCGCATATTAAACGCCTAAGAATGTACCTGACTAGTAAGTATCTTAAAACCTATGGATTGCTTTGTCTCCAAAACAGAATCAAGCGTGTGTACAGGGGCATAAACGCAGCAGTGATAGGATTGGAGAGGTTCGGTGAGCAAATGAAGACCCTTTGAAGTCATATTGCATGGTACCCATTCCACGGGTCTCAACTCTCCAGGTTTAAGGTATTCTTCCTTCAGCTAAAACATGCATGTGGAACCAAGAGTATGATCAACGTGTGAACGGGAGACGTATTTAAATATGTCTCAGTTTTCCTCCCCTGGTACTCGGGTGCAACATTCCAGACGCTTTACTAACACTCTCCCCAATTGGAGAGTCATTCCCTATAACCTCCTGTTTGGCCCAGTTTGCAATTTCTGCGGAAGATGAACAGGAATAGGGAGAACCAATGAGAGACAAGCTGGAGGTGTCTGGACGGGCAAATTTAACTCTCATTTCCCACCAGGAAGAGGAAATAACCAAACGCACAGTGTGCCGTGCCGGAACCAGATTAGGGCCTGAAGCCATCCTGCGGTGTTGCGGCCAGCTCAAAAGAAAGCGAGTTGATGAAAGGAGGTGAGGGGCACTGTAATTCACAAACCTGCAGAGTTATAAATGACAGCTATCGTCCAAAAATATACTGAAGTAAGGCTGCCAAGAGGACTTGAAAGCGGGGCAGAATTGCAGGAAACCAATTTCAGGAGGTAGACTGGAATTGCATTGAAAGCATAGGAAAAGAGGCATAACATCCACAATGATGTACTTGGCCAAAAAGTGCGTATGCGTTTTTTCCTGAATATATTCAGGAAAAAACGCATACGCCCTTTTTGGACAACCAAGCAAGCTTGCAAAGGAAATCTGCACTACAATGAAGTCTCACTTCCTGCAGGTCAAAAGGGCCATCTGAAAAAATGTATAATCCAGAAAGGCAGGACAGGCCATGGAGAACTGGGAGCCTTGTTATGCTGATGGGCGGGATGTAAATTGCCAACAGACACTCGGGAGAAGTGTATGGTGTTTCCTGAAATATCTAAAAAACAAAGCAACAGAGCCTAGGGCACTTCCACTTATGGTCCTATAGCTTAGGGAAATTAAAATCAAAAAGACTCAGCCACCCCAAAGTTTGGGACGTCTCTGCTTACAAGAACCTCGTTTACCATACAAGTTCAATATCACAGAAAGTGAAAAATGGATAAAGAACATGTGGTACTTACGTACAATGCAGTATCACTCAGCAATGAAATCTATGTCATCAGGCCCTTAGCAGCACAATGAGTGGATTCAGGTATGATGATTCTAACTGAAATAAGTCACACAGAAAAAGAAACATCATAAGATATCAGTAATACACGGAATGTAAACTTGGCTACACAGGAACTGAATTCCAAAACAGAACAGGGTCTCAAATTTAGAAAAGCAACTTATGCTTGCTTAAGGAGAAAGGTGAGTTGGGGTGCTGCATAAAACCAGAGATTGAAATGAGCACAGATAAAGTTCCTTAAGCCAAATATGGAATAGACAAGAGCTACTCCTTGCTCAACGAAATGGACTCAACACCCCATATTAAAAGCCTAAGAATGTACCTGACTAGTAAGTATCTTAAAACCTATGGATTGCTATGTCTCCGAAAGAGAATCAAGCATGTGTACAGGGGAATAAACACAGCAGTGATAGGATTGGAGAGGTTCGGTGAGCAAATGAAGACCCTTTGAAGTCATATTGCATGGTACCCATTACACGGGTCTCAACTCTCCAGGTTTAAGGTATTCTTCCTTCAGCTAAAACATGCATGTGGAACCCAGAGTATGATCAACCATGTGAACGGGAGACGTGTTCAAATATGTCTCAGTTTTCGTCCCCTGGTACTTGGGTGCAACATTCCAGACCCTTTACTAACACTCTCCCCACTTGGAGAGTCAGCGCCTTTAACCTCCTGTTTCGCTCAGTTTGCAATTTCTGCGGAAGATGAACAGGAATAGCGAGAACCAATGAGAGACTAGCTGGAGGTGTCTGGACGGGCAAATTTAACTCTCATTTCCCACCAGGAAGAGGAAATAACCAAAGGCTCAGCTGCCGTGCCGGAACCAGATTAGGGTCTGAAGCCATCCTGCGGTGTTGCGGCCAGCTCAAAAGAAAGCGAGTTGAAGAAAGGAGCTCAGGGGCACTGTAATTCACAAACCTGCAGAGTTATAAATGACAGCTATCGTCCAAAAATATACTGAAGTAAGGCTGCCAAGAGGACTTGAAAGCGGGGAAGAATTGCAGGAAACCGATTTCAGGAGGTAGACTGGAATTGCATTGAAAGCATAGGAAAAGAGGCAGAATGTCCACAATGATGCACTTGGCCAAAAAGAGCGTATGCGATTTTTCCTGAATATATTCAGGAAAAAACGCATACGCACTTTTAGGCCAACCAAGCAAGCTTGCAAAGGAAATCTGCACTACAATGAAGTCTCACTTCCCCCTGGTCAAAAGGGCCATCTGAAAAAAGTGTAAAATCCAGAAAGGCAGGACAGGTCATGGAGAACTGGGAGCCTTGTTATGCTGATGGGCGGGATGGAAATTGCCAACATACACTCGGGAGAAGTGTATGGTGTTTCCTGAAACATCTAAAAAACAAAGCAACAGAGCCAAGGGCACTTCCACGTATGGTCCTATAGATTAGGGAAATTAAAATCAAAAAGACACAGCCACCCCAAAGTTTGGGACGCCTCTGTTTACAAGAACCTCGTTTACCATACAAGTTCAATATCACAGAAAGTGAAAAATAGATAAAGAACTTGTGGTACTTACGTACAATGCAGTATCACTCAGCAATGAAATCTATGTCATCAGGCCCGTAGCAGCATAATGAGTGGATTCAGGTACGATGATTCTAACTGAAATAAGTCACACAGAAAAAGAAACATCATAAGATATCAGTAATACACGGAATGTAAACTTGGCTACACAGGAACTGAATTCCAAAACAGGACAGGGTCTCAAATTTAGAAAACCAACTTATGCTTGCTTAAGGGGAAAGGTGAGTTGGGGTGCTGCATAAAACCAGAGATTGAAATGAGCACAGATAAAGTTCCTTAAGCCAAATATGGAATAGACAAGAGCTACTCCTTGCTCAACGAAATGGACTCAACACCCCATATTAAAAGCCTAAGAATGTACCTGACTAGTAAGTATCTTAAAACCTATGGATTGCTATGTCTCCGAAAGAGAATCAAGCATGTGTACAGGGGAATAAACACAGCAGTGATAGGATTGGAGAGGTTCGGTGAGCAAATGAAGACCCTTTGAAGTCATATTGCATGGTACCCATTACACGGGTCTCAACTCTCCAGGTTTAAGGTATTCTTCCTTCAGCTAAAACATGCATGTGGAACCCAGAGTATGATCAACCATGTGAACGGGAGACGTGTTCAAATATGTCTCAGTTTTCGTCCCCTGGTACTTGGGTGCAACATTCCAGACCCTTTACTAACACTCTCCCCACTTGGAGAGTCAGCGCCTTTAACCTCCTGTTTCGCTCAGTTTGCAATTTCTGCGGAAGATGAACAGGAATAGCGAGAACCAATGAGAGACTAGCTGGAGGTGTCTGGACGGGCAAATTTAACTCTCATTTCCCACCAGGAAGAGGAAATAACCAAAGGCTCAGCTGCCGTGCCGGAACCAGATTAGGGTCTGAAGCCATCCTGCGGTGTTGCGGCCAGCTCAAAAGAAAGCGAGTTGAAGAAAGGAGCTCAGGGGCACTGTAATTCACAAACCTGCAGAGTTATAAATGACAGCTATCGTCCAAAAATATACTGAAGTAAGGCTGCCAAGAGGACTTGAAAGCGGGGAAGAATTGCAGGAAACCGATTTCAGGAGGTAGACTGGAATTGCATTGAAAGCATAGGAAAAGAGGCAGAATGTCCACAATGATGCACTTGGCCAAAAAGAGCGTATGCGATTTTTCCTGAATATATTCAGGAAAAAACGCATACGCCCTTTTAGGCCAACCAAGCAAGCTTGCAAAGGAAATCTGCACTACAATGAAGTCTCACTTCCCCCTGGTCAAAAGGGCCATCTGAAAAAAGTGTAAAATCCAGAAAGGCAGGACAGGTCATGGAGAACTGGGAGCCTTGTTATGCTGATGGGCGGGATGGAAATTGCCAACATACACTCGGGAGAAGTGTATGGTGTTTCCTGAAACATCTAAAAAACAAAGCAACAGAGCCAAGGGCACTTCCACGTATGGTCCTATAGCTTAGGGAAATTAAAATCAAAAAGACACAGCCACCCCAAAGTTTGGGACGCCTCTGTTTACAAGAACCTCGTTTACCATACAAGTTCAATATCACAGAAAGTGAAAAATAGATAAAGAACTTGTGGTACTTACGTACAATGCAGTATCACTCAGCAATGAAATCTATGTCATCAGGCCCGTAGCAGCATAATGAGTGGATTCAGGTACGATGATTCTAACTGAAATAAGTCACACAGAAAAAGAAACATCATAAGATATCACTAATACACGGAATGTAAACTTGGCTACACAGGAACTGAATTCCAAAACAGAACAGGGTCTCAAATTTAGAAAACCAACTTATGCTTGCTTAAGGGGAAAGGTGAGTTGGGGTGCTGCATAAAACCAGAGATTGAAATGAGCACAGATAAAGTTCCTTAAGCCAAATATGGAATAGACAAGATCTACTCCTTGCTCAACGAAATGGACTCAACACCCCATATTAAACGCCTAAGAATGTACCTGACTAGTAAGTATCTTAAAACCTATGGATTGCTATGTCTCCAAAAGAGAATCAAGCATGTGTACAGGGGCATAAACGCAGCAGTGATAGGATTGGAGAGGTTCGGTGAGCAGATGAAGACCCTTTGAAGTCATATTGCATGGTACCCATTCCACGGGTCTCAACTCTCCAGGTTTAAGGTATTCTTCCTTCAGCTAAAACATGCATGTGGAACCCAGAGTATGATCAACCATGTGAACGGGAGACGTGTTCAAATATGTCTCAGTTTTCCTCCCCTGGTACTCGGGTGCAACATTCCAGACGCTTTACTAACACTCTGCCCACTTGGAGAGTCAGCGCCTTTAACCTCCTGTTTGGCCCAGTTTGCAATTTCTGCGGAAGATGAACAGGAATAGGGAGAACCAATGAGAGACTAGCTGGAGGTGTCTGGACGGGCAAATTTAACTCTAATTTCCCACCAGGAAGAGGAAATAACCAAAGGCTCAGCGTGCCGTGCCGGAACCAGATTAGAGCCTGAAGCCATCCTGCGGTGTTGCGGCCAGCTCAAAAGAAAGCGAGTTGAAGAAAGGAGCTCAGGGGCACTGTAATTCACAAACCTGCAGAGTTATAAATGACAGCTATCGTCCAAAAATATACTGAAGTAAGGCTGCCAAGAGGACTTGAAAGCGGGGCAGAATTGCAGGAAACCGATTTCAGGAGGTAGACTGGAATTGCATTGAAAGCATAGGAAAAGAGGCAGAACGTCCACAATGATGCACTTGGCCAAAAAGGGCGTATGCATTTTTTCCTGAATATATTCAGGAAAAAACGCATACGCCCTTTTTGGCCAGCCAAGCAAACTTGCAAAGGAAACCTGCACTACAATGAAGTCTCACTTCCCCCCGGTCAAAAGGGCCATCTGAAAATGTGTAAAATCCAGAAAGGCAGGACAGGCCATGGAGAACTGGGAGCCTTGTTATGCTGATGGGCGGGATGGAAATTGCCAACAGACACTCGGGAGAAGTGTATGGTGTTTCCTGAAACATCTAAAAAACAAAGCAACAGAGCCTAGCGTACTTCCACTTATGGTCCTATAGCTTAGGGAAATTAAAATCAAAAAGACACAGCCACCCCAAAGTTTGGGACGCGTCTGTTTACAAGAACCTCATTTACAGTACAAGTTCAACATCGCAGAAAGTGAAAAATGGATAAAGAACTTGTGGTACTTACGTACAATGCAGTATCACTCAGCAATGAAATCTATGTCATCAGGCCCTTAGCAGCACAATGAGTGGATTCAGGTATGATGATTCTAACTGAAATAAGTCACACAGAAAAAGAAACATCATAAGATATCAGTAATACACGGAATGTAAACTTGGCTACACAGGAACTGAATTCCAAAACAGAACAGGGTCTCAAATTTAGAAAACCAACTTATGCTTGCTTAAGAGTAAAGGTGAGTTGGGGTGCTGCATAAAACCAGAGATTGAAATGAGCACAGATAAAGTTCCTTAAGCCAAATATGGAATAGACAAGAGCTACTCCTTGCTCAACGAAATGGACTCAACACCCCAAATTAAACGCCTAAGAATGTACCTGACTAGTAAGTATCTTAAAACCTATGGATTGCTATGTCTCCGAAAGAGAATCAAGCATGTGTACAGGGGCATAAACGCAGCAGTGATAGGATTGGAGAGGTTCGGTGAGCAAATGAAGACCCTTTGAAGTCATATTGCATGGTACCCATTCCACGGGTTTCAACTACCCAGGTTTAAGGTATTCTTCCTTCAGCTAAAACATGCATGTGGAACCTAGAGTATGATCAACCATGTGATCGGGAGACGTGTTCAAATATGTCTCAGTTTTCCTCCCCTGGTACTCGGGTGCAACATTCCAGACGCTTTACTAACACTCTCCCCACTTGGAAGGTCAGCGCCTTTAACCTCCTGTTTGGCCCAGTTTGCAATTTCTGTGGAAGATGAACAGGAATAGGGAGAACCAATGAGAGACTAGCTGGAGGTGTCTGGACGGGCAAATTTAACTCTCATTTCCCACCAGGAAGAGGAAATAACCAAAGGCTCAGCGTGCCGTGCCGGAACCAGATTAGGGCCTGAAGCCATCCTGCGGTGTTGCGGCCAGGTCACAAGAAAGCGAGTTGAAGAAAGGAGCTCAGGGGCACTGTAATTCACAAACCTGCAGAGTTATAAATGACAGCTATCGTCCAAAAATATACTGAAGTACGGCTGCCAAGAGGACTTGAAAGCGGGGCAGAATTGCAGGAAACCGATTTCAGGAGGTAGACTGGAATTGCATTGAAAGCATAGGAAAAGAGGCAGAACGTCCACAATGATGCACTTCGCCAAAAAGGGCGTATGCGTTTTTTCCTGAATATATTCAGGAAAAAACTCATACGCCCTTTTTGGCCAACCAAGCAAGCTTGCAAAGGAAATCTGCACTACAATGAAGTCTCACTTCCCCCCGGTCAAAAGGGCCATCTGAAAAAAGTGTAAAATCCAGAAAGGCAGGACAGGCCATGGAGAACTGGGAGCCTTGTTATGCTGATGGGCGGGATGGAAATTGCCAACAGACACTCGGGAGAAGTGTATGGTGTTTCCTGAAACATCTAAAAAACAAAGCAACAGAGCCTAGGGCACTTCCACTTATGGTCCTATAGCTTAGGGAAATTAAAATCAAAAAGACACAGCCACCCCAAAGGTTGGGACGCCTCTGTTTACAAGAACCTCGTTTACAGTACAAGTGCAATATCACAGAAAGTGAAAAATGGATAAAGAAGTTGTGGTATTTACTTACAAAGCAATATCACTCAGCAATGAAATCTATGTCATCAGGCCCTTAGCAGCACAATGAGTGGATTCAGGTATGATGATTCTAACTGAAATAAGTCACACAGAAAAAGAAACATCATAAGTTATCAGTAATACACGGAATGTAAACTTGGCTACACAGGAACTGAATTACAGAACAGAACAGGGTCTCAAATTTAGAAAACCAACTTATGCTTGCTTAAGGGTAAAGGTGAGTTGGGTTGCTGCATAAAACCAGAGATTGAAATGAGCACAGATAAAGTTCCTTAAGCCAAATATGGAATAGACAAGAGCTACTCCTTGCTCAACGAAATGGACTCAACACCGCATATTAAACGCCTAAGAATGTACCTGACTAGTAAGTATCTTAAAACCTATGGATTGCTATGTCTCCAAAAGAGAATCAAGCATGTGTACAGGGGCATAAACGCAGCAGTGATAGGATTGGAGAGGTTCGGTGAGCAAACGAAGACCCTTTGAAGTCATATTGCATGGTACCCATTCCACGGGTTTCAACTACCCAGGTTTAAGGTATTCTTCCTTCAGCTAAAACATGCATGTGGAACCCAGAGTATGATCAACCATGTGAGCGGGAGACGTGTTCAAATATATCTCAGTTTTCGTACCCTGGTACTTCAGTGCAACATTCCAGACGCTTTACTAACACTCTCCCGACTTGGAGAGTCAGTCCCTTTAACCTCCTGTTTGGCCCAGTTTGCAATTTCTGTGGAAGATGAACAGGAATAGCGAGAACCAATGAGAGACTAGCTGGAGGTGTCTGGACGGGCAAATTTAACTCTCATTTCCCACCAGGAAGAGGAAATACTCAAAGGCTCAGCGTGCCGTGCCGGAACCAGATTAGGGCCTGAAGCCATCATGCGGTGTTGCGGCCAGCTCAAAACAAAGCGAGTTGAAGAAAGGAGCTCACGGGCACTGTAATTCACAAACCTGCAGAGTTATAAATGACAGCTATCGTCCAAAAATATACTGAAGTAAGGCTGCCAAGAGGACTTGAAAGCGGGGCAGAATTGCAGGAAACCGATTTCAGGAGGTAGACTGGAATTGCATTGAAAGCATAGGAAAAGAGGCAGAACGTCCACAATGATGCACTTGGCCAAAAAGGGCGTATGCATTTTTTCCTGAATATATTCAGGAAAAAACGCATACGCCCTTTTTGGCCAGCCAAGCAAACTTGCAAAGGAAACCTGCACTACAATGAAGTCTCACTTCCCTCCGGTCAAAAGGGCCATCTGAAAATGTGTAAAATCCAGAAAGGCAGGACAGGCCATGGAGAACTGGGAGCCTTGTTATGCTGATGGGCGGGATGGAAATTGCCAACAGACACTCGGGAGAAGTGTATGGTGTTTCCTGAAACATCTAAAAAACAAAGCAACAGAGCCTAGGGCACTTCCACTTATGGTCCTATAGCTTAGGGAAATTAAAATCAAAAAGACACAGCCACCCCAAAGTTTGGGACGCGTCTGTTTACAAGAACCTCATTTACAGTACAAGTTCAACATCGCAGAAAGTGAAAAATGGATAAAGAACTTGTGGTACTTACGTACAATGCAGTATCACTCAGCAATGAAATCTATGTCATCAGACCCTTAGCAGCACAATGAGTGGATTCAGGTATGATGATTCTAACTGAAATAAGTCACACAGAAAAAGAAACATCATAAGATATCAGTAATACACGGAATGTAAACTTGGCTACACAGGAACTGAATTCCAAAACAGAACAGGGTCTCAAATTTAGAAAACCAACTTATGCTTGCTTAAGAGTAAAGGTGAGTTGGGGTGCTGCATAAAACCAGAGATTGAAATGAGCACAGATAAAGTTCCTTAAGCCAAATATGGAATAGACAAGAGCTACTCCTTGCTCAACGAAATGGACTCAACACCCCAAATTAAACGCCTAAGAATGTACCTGACTAGTAAGTATCTTAAAACCTATGGATTGCTATGTCTCCGAAAGAGAATCAAGCATGTGTACAGGGGCATAAACGCAGCAGTGATAGGATTGGAGAGGTTTGGTGAGCAAATGAAGACCCTTTGAAGTCATATTGCATGGTACCCATTCCACGGGTTTCAACTACCCAGGTTTAAGGTATTCTTCCTTCAGCTAAAACATGCATGTGGAACCTAGAGTATGATCAACCATGTGATCGGGAGACGTGTTCAAATATGTCTCAGTTTTCCTCCCCTGGTACTCGGGTGCAACATTCCAGACGCTTTACTAACACTCTCCCCACTTGGAAGGTCAGCGCCTTTAACCTCCTGTTTGGCCCAGTTTGCAATTTCTGTGGAAGATGAACAGGAATAGGGAGAACCAATGAGAGACTAGCTGGAGGTGTCTGGACGGGCAAATTTAACTCTCATTTCCCACCAGGAAGAGGAAATAACCAAAGGCTCAGCGTGCCGTGCCGGAACCAGATTAGGGCCTGAAGCCATCCTGCGGTGTTGCGGCCAGGTCACAAGAAAGCGAGTTGAAGAAAGGAGCTCAGGGGCACTGTAATTCACAAACCTGCAGAGTTATAAATGACAGCTATCGTCCAAAAATATACTGAAGTAAGGCTGCCAAGAGGACTTGAAAGCGGGGCAGAATTGCAGGAAACCGATTTCAGGAGGTAGACTGGAATTGCATTGAAAGCATAGGAAAAGAGGCAGAACGTCCACAATGATGCACTTGGCCAAAAAGGGCGTATGCGTTTTTTCCTGAATATATTCAGGAAAAAACGCATACGCCCTTTTTGGCCAACCAAGCAAGCTTGCAAAGGAAATCTGCACTACAATGAAGTCTCACTTCCCCCCGGTCAAAAGGGCCATCTGAAAAAAGTGTAAAATCCAGAAAGGCAGGACAGGCCATGGAGAACTGGGAGCCTTGTTATGCTGATGGGCGGGATGTAAATTGCCAACAGACACTCGGGAGAAGTGTATGGTGTTTCCTGAAACATCTAAAAAACAAAGCAACAGAGCCTAGGGCACTTCAACTTATGGTCCTATAGCTTAGGGAAATTAAAATCAAAAAGACACAGCCACCCCAAAGTTTGGGATGCCTCTGTTTACAAGAACCTCGTTTACAGTACAAGTTCAACATCGCAGAAAGTGAAAAATGGATAAAGAAGTTGTGGTATTTACTTACAAAGCAATATCACTCAGCAATGAAATCTATGTCATCAGGCCCTTAGCAGCACAATGAGTGGATTCAGGTATGATAATTCTAACTGAAATAAGTCACACAGAAAAAGAAACATCATAAGATATCAGTAATACACGGAATGTAAACTTGGCTACACAGGAACTGAATTACAGAACGGAACAGGGTCTCAAATTTAGAAAACCAACTTATGCTTGCTTAAGGGGAAAGGTGAGTTGGGGTGCTGCATAAAACCAGAGATTGAAATGAGCACAGATAAAGTTCCTTAAGCCAAATATGGAATAGACAAGAGCTACTCCTTGCTCAACGAAATGGACTCAACACCGCATATTAAACGCCTAAGAATGTACCTGACTAGTAAGTATCTTAAAACCTATGGATTGCTATGTCTCCAAAAGAGAATCAAGCATGTGTACAGGGGCATAAACGCAGCAGTGATAGGATTGGAGAGGTTCGGTGAGCACACGAAGACCCTTTGAAGTCATATTGCATGGTACCCATTCCACGGGTTTCAACTAACCAGGTTTAAGGTATTCTTCCTTCAGCTAAAACATGCATGTGGAACCCAGAGTATGATCAACCATGTGAGCGGGAGACGTGTTCAAATATATCTCAGTTTTCGTACCCTGGTACTTCAGTGCAACATTCCAGACGCTTTACTAACACTCTCCCGACTTGGAGAGTCAGTCCCTTTAACCTCCTGTTTGGCCCAGTTTGCAATTTCTGTGGAAGATGAACAGGAATAGCGAGAACCAATGAGAGACTAGCTGGAGGTGTCTGGACGGGCAAATTTAACTCTCATTTCCCACCAGGAAGAGGAAATACTCAAAGGCTCAGCGTGCCGTGCCGGAACCAGATTAGGGCCTGAAGCCATCCTGCGGTGTTGCGGCCAGCTCAAAACAAAGCGAGTTGAAGAAAGGAGCTCACGGGCACTGTAATTCACAAACCTGCAGAGTTATAAATGACAGCTATCGTCCAAAAATATACTGAAGTAAGGCTGCCAAGAGGACTTGAAAGCGGGGCAGAATTGCAGGAAACCGATTTCAGGAGGTAGACTGGAATTGCATTGAAAGCATAGGAAAAGAGGCAGAACGTCCACAATGATGCACTTGGCCAAAAAGGGCGTATGCGTTTTTTCCTGAATATATTCAGGAAAAAACGCATACGCCCTTTTTGGCCAACCAAGCAAGCTTGCAAAGGAAATCTGCACTACAATGAAGTCTCACTTCCCCCCGGTCAAAAGGGCCATCTGAAAAAAGTGTAAAATCCAGAAAGGCAGGACAGGCCATGGAGAACTGGGAGCCTTGTTATGCTGATGGGCGGGATGTAAATTGCCAACAGACACTCGGGAGAAGTGTATGGTGTTTCCTGAAACATCTAAAAAACAAAGCAACAGAGCCTAGGGCACTTCAACTTATGGTCCTATAGCTTAGGGAAATTAAAATCAAAAAGACACAGCCACCCCAAAGTTTGGGGCGCCTCTGTTTACAAGAACCTCGTTTACAGTACAAGTTCAACATCGCAGAAAGTGAAAAATGGATAAAGAAGTTGTGGTATTTACTTACAAAGCAATATCACTCAGCAATGAAATCTATGTCATCAGGCCCTTAGCAGCACAATGAGTGGATTCAGGTATGATAATTCTAACTGAAATAAGTCACACAGAAAAAGAAACATCATAAGATATCAGTAATACACGGAATGTAAACTTGGCTACACAGGAACTGAATTACAGAACGGAACAGGGTCTCAAATTTAGAAAACCAACTTATGCTTGCTTAAGGGGAAAGGTGAGTTGGGGTGCTGCATAAAACCAGAGATTGAAATGAGCACAGATAAAGTTCCTTGAGCCAAATATGGAATAGACAAAAGCTACTCCTTGCTCAACGAAATGGACTCAACACCGCATATTAAACGCCTAAGAATGTACCTGACTAGTAAGTATCTTAAAACCTATGGATTGCTATGTCTCCGAAAGAGAATCAAGCATGTGTACAGGGGCATAAATGCAGCAGTGATAGGATTGGAGAGGTTCGGTGAGCAAATGAAGACCCTTTGAAGTCATATTGCATGGTACCCATTCCACAGGTTTCAACTACCCAGGTTTAAGGTATTCTTCCTTCAACTAAAACATGCATGTGGAACCTAGAGTATGATCAACCATGTGATCGGGAGACGTGTTCAAAGATGTCTCAGTTTTCGTACCCTGGTACTCGGGTGCAACCTTCCACACGCTTTACTAACACTCTCCCGACTTGGAGAGTCAGTCCCTTTAACCTCCTGTTTGGCCCAGTTTGCAATTTCTGCGGAAGATGAACAGGAATAGCGAGAACCAATGAGAGACTAGCTGGAGGTGTCTGGACGGGCAAATTTAACTCTCATTTCCCACCAGGAAGAGGAATTAACCAAAGGCTCAGCGTGCCGTGCCGGAACCAGATTAGGGCCTGAAGCCATCCTGCGGTGTTGCGGCCAGCTCAAAAGAAAGCGAGTTGAAGAAAGGAGCTCAGGGGCACTGTAATTCACAAACCTGCAGAGTTATAAATGACAGCTATCGTCCAAAAATATACTGAAGTAAGGCTGGCAAGAGGACTTGAAAGCGGGGCAGAATTGCAGGAAACCGATTTCAGGAGATAGACTGGAATTGCATTGAAAGCATAGGAAAAGAGGCAGAACGTCCACAATGATGCACTTGGCCAAAAAGTGCGTATGCGTTTTTTCCTGAATATATTCAGGAAAAAACGCATACGCCCTTTTTGGCCAACCAAGCAAGCTTGCAAAGGAAATCTGCACTACAATGAAGTCTCACTTCCCCCGGGTCAAAAGGGCCATCTGAAAAAAGTGTAAAATCCAGAAAGGCAGGACAGGCCATGGAGAACTGGGAGCCTTGTTATGCTGATGGGCGGGATGTAAATTGCCAACAGACACTCGGGAGAAGTGTATGGTGTTTCCTGAAACATCTAAAAAACAAAGCAACAGAGCCTAGGGCACTTCCACTTATGGTCCTATAGCTTAGGGAAATTAAAATCAAAAAGACACAGCCACCCCAAAGTTTGGGACGCCTCTGTTTACAAGAACCTCGTTTACCGTACAAGTGCAATATCACAGAAAGTGAAAAATGGATAAAGAACTTGTGGTACTTACGTACAATGCAGTATCACTCAGCAATGAAATCTATGTCATCAGGCCCGTAGCAGCATAATGAGTGGATTCAGGTACGATGATTCTAACTGAAATAAGTCACACAGAAAAAGAAACATCATAAGATATCAGTAATACACGGAATGTAAACTTGGCTACACAGGAACTTAATTACAGAACAGAACAGGGTCTCAAATTTAGAAAACCAACTTATGCTTGCTTAAGGGGAAAGGTGAGTTGGGGTGCTGCATAAAACCAGAGATTGAAATGAGCACAGATAAAGTTCCTTAAGCCAAATATGGAATAGACAAGAGCTACTCCTTGCTCAACGAAATGGACTCAACACCGCATATTAAACGCCTAAGAATGTACCTGACTAGTAAGTATCTTAAAACCTATGGATTGCTATGTCTCCAAAAGAGAATCAAGCATGTGTACAGGGGCATAAACGCAGCAGTGATAGGATTGGAGAGGTTCGGTGAGCAAATGAAGACCCTTTGAAGTCATATTGCATGGTACCCATTCCACCGGTTTCAACTACCCAGGTTTAAGGTATTCTTCCTTCAGCTAAAACATGCATGTGGAACCCAGAGTATGATCAACCATGTGAGCGGGAGACGTGTTCAAATATATCTCAGTTTTCGTACCCTGGTACTCGAGTGCAAAATTCCAGACGCTTTACTAACACTCTCCCGACTTGGAGAGTCAGTCCCTTTAACCTCCTGTTTGGCCCAGTTTGCAATTTCTGCGGAAGAGGAACAGGAATAGCGAGAACCAATGAGAGACTAGCTGGAGGTGTCTGGACGGGCAAATTTATCTCTCATTTCCCACCAGGAAGAGGAATTAACCAAAGGCTCAGCGTGCCGTGCCGGAACCAGATTAGGGCCTGAAGCCATCCTGCGGTGTTGCGGCCAGCTCACAAGAAAGCGAGTTGAAGAAAGGAGCTCAGGGGCACTGTAATTCACAAACCTGCAGAGTTATAAATGACAGCTATCGTCCAAAAATATACTGAAGTAAGGCTGCCAAAAGGACTTGAAAGCAGGGCAGAATTGCAGGAAACCGATTTCAGGAGGTAGACTGGAATTGCATTGAAAGCATAGGAAAAGAGGCAGAACGTCCACAATGATGCACTTGGCCAAAAAGGGCGTATGCGTTTTTTCCTGAATATATTCAGGAAAAAACGCATACGCCCTTTTTGGCCAACCAAGCAAGCTTGCAAAGGAAATCTGCACTACAATGAAGTCTCACTTCCCCCCGGTCAAAAGGGCCATCTGAAAAAAGTGTAAAATCCAGAAAGGCAGGACAGGCCATGGAGAACTGGGAGCCTTGTTATGCTGATGGGCGGGATGTAAATTGCCAACAGACACTCGGGAGAAGTGTATGGTGTTTCCTGAAACATCTAAAAAACAAAGCAACAGAGCCTAGGGCACTTCCACTTATGGTCCTATAGCTTAGGGAAATTAAAATCAAAAAGACAAAGCCACCCCAAAGTTTGGGACGCCTCTGTTTACAAGAACCTCGTTTACAGTACAAGTTCAACATCGCAGAAAGTGAAAAATGGATAAAGAAGTTGTGGTATTTACTTACAAAGCAATATCACTCAGCAATGAAATCTATGTCATCAGGCCCTTAGCAGCACAATGAGTGGATTCAGGTATGATGATTCTAACTGAAATAAGTCACACAGAAAAAGAAACATCATAAGATATCAGTAATACACAGAATGTAAACTTGGCTACACAGGAACTGAATTACAGAACAGAACAGGGTCTCAAATTTAGAAAACCAACTTATGCTTGCTTAAGGGGAAAGGTGAGTTGGGGTGCTGCATAAAACCAGAGATTGAAATGAGCACAGATAAAGTTCCTTAAGCCAAATATGGAATAGACAAGAGCTACTCCTTGCTCAACGAAATGGACTCAACACCCCATATTAAATGCCTAAGAATATACCCGACTAGTAAGTATCTTAAAACCTATGGATTGCTGTGTCTCCGAAAGAGAATCAAGCATGTGTACAGGGGCATAAACGCAGCAGTGATAGGATTGGAGAGGTTCGGTGAGCAAATGAAGACCCTTTGAAGTCATATTGCATGGTACCTATTACACGGGTCTCAACTCTCCAGGTTTAAGGTATTCTTCCTTCAGCTAAAACATGCATGTGGAACCCAGAGTATGATCAACCGTGTGAACGGGAGACGTGTTCAAATATGTCTCAGTTTTCCTCCCCTGGTACTCGGGTGCATCATTCTAGACACTTTACTAACACTCTCCCCACTTGGAGAGTCAGCGCCTTTAACCTCCTGTTTGGCCCAGTTTGCAATTTCTGCGGAAGATGAACAGGAATAGCGAGAACCAATGAGAGACTAGCTGGAGGTGTCTGGACGGGCAAATTTAACTCTCATTTCCCACCAGGAAGAGGAAATACCCAAAGGCTCAGCGTGCCGTGCCGGAACCAGATTAGGGCCTGAAGCCATCCTGCGGTGTTGCGGCCAGCTCACAAGAAAGCGAGTTGAAGAAAGGAGCTCAGGGGCACTGTAATTCACAAACGTGCAGAGTTATAAATGACAGCTATCGTCCAACAATATACAGAAGTAAGGCTGCCAAGAGGACTTGAAAGCGGGGCAGAATTGCAGGAAACCGATTTCAGGAGGTAGACTGGAATTGCATTGAAAGCATAGGAAAAGAGGCAGAACGTCCACAATGATGCACTTCGCCAAAAAGGGCGTATGCGTTTTTTCCTGAATATATTCAGGAAAAAACGCATACGCCCTTTTTGGCCAACCAAGCAAGCTTGCAAAGGAAATCTGCACTACAATGAAGTCTCACTTCCCCCCGGTCATAGGGCCATCTGAAAAAAGTGTAAAATCCAGAAAGGCAGGAAAGGCAACGGAGAACTTGGAGCCTTGTTATGCTGATGGGCGGGATGTAAATTGCCAACAGACACTCGGGAGAAGTGTATGGTGTTTCCTGAAACATCTAAAAAACAAAGCAACAGAGCCTAGGGCACTTCCACTTCTGGTCCTATAGCTTAGGGAAATTAAAATCAAAAAGACACAGCCACCCCAAAGGTTGGGACGCCTCTGTTTACAAGAACCTCGTTTACAGTATAAGTTCAACATCGCAGAAAGTGAAAAATGGATAAAGAAGTTGTGGTATTTACTTACAAAGCAATATCACTCAGCAATGAAATCTATGTCATCAGGCCCTTAGCAGCACAATGAGTGGATTCAGGTATGATGATTCTAACTGAAATAAGTCACACAGAAAAAGAAACATCATAAGATATCAGTAATACACAGAATGTAAACTTGGCTACACAGGAACTGAATTACAGAACAGAACAGTGTCTCAAATTTAGAAAACCAACTTATGCTTGCTTAAGGGGAAAGGTGAGTTGGGGTGCTGCATAAAACCAGAGATTGAAATGAGCACAGATAAAGTTCCTTAAGCCAAATATGGAATAGACAAGAGCTACTCCTTGCTCAACGAAATGGACTCAACACCCCATATTAAATGCCTAAGAATATACCCGACTAGTAAGTATCTTAAAACATATGGATTGCTGTGTCTCCGAAAGAGAATCAAGCATGTGTACAGGGGCATAAACGCAGCAGTGATAGGATTGGAGAGGTTCGGTGAGCAAATGAAGACCCTTTGAAGTCATATTGCATGGTACCTATTACACGGGTCTCAACTCTCCAGGTTTAAGGTATTCTTCCTTCAGCTAAAACATGCATGTGGAACCCAGAGTATGATCAACCGTGTGAACGGGAGACGTGTTCAAATATGTCTCAGTTTTCCTTCCCTGGTACTCGGGTGCAACATTCCAGACGCTTTACTAACACTCTCCCCACTTGGAGAGTCAGCGCCTTTAACCTCCTGTTTGGCCCAGTTTGCAATTTCTGCGGAAGATGAACAGGAATAGGGAGAACCAATGAGAGACTAGCTGGAGGTGTCTGGACGGGCAAATTTAACTCTCATTTCCCACCAGGAAGAGGAAATAACCAAAGGCTCAGCGTGCCGTGCCGGAACCAGATTAGGGCCTGAAGCCATCCTGCGGTGTTGCGGCCAGCTCAAAAGAAAGCGAGTTGAAGAAAGGAGCTCAGGGGCACTGTAATTCACAAACCTGCAGAGTTATAAATGACAGCTATCGTCCAAAAATATACTGAAGTAAGGCTGCCAAGAGGACTTGAAAGCGGGGCAGAATTGCAGGAAACCGATTTCAGGAGGTAGACTGGAATTGCAGTGAAAGCATAGGAAAAGAGGCAGAACGTCCACAATGATGCACTTGGCCAAAAAGGGCGTATGCGTTTTTCCCTGAATATATTCAGGAAAAAACGCATACGCCCTTTTTGGCCAACCAAGCAAACTTGCAAAGGAAATCTGCACTACAATGAAGTCTCACTTCCCCCGGTCAAAAGGGCCATCTGAAAAAAGTGTAAAATCCAGAAAGGCAGGACAGGCCATGGAGAACTGGGAGCCTTGTTATGCTGATGGGCGGGATGTAAATTGCCAACAGACACTCGGGAGAAGTGTATGGTGTTTCCTGAAACATCTAAAAAACAAAGCAACAGAGCCTAGGGCACTTCCACTTATGGTCCTATAGCTTAGGGAAATTAAAATCAAAAAGACACAGCCACCCCAAAGTTTGGGACGCCTCTGTTTACAAGAACCTCGTTTACCGTACAAGTTCAATATCACAGAAAGTGAAAAATGGATAAAGAACTTGTGGTACTTACGTACAATGCAGTATCACTCAGCAATGAAATCTATGTCATCAGGCCCGTAGCAGCATAATGAGTGGATTCAGGTACGATGATTCTAACTGAAATAAGTCACACAGAAAAAGAAACATCATAAGATATCACTAATACACGGAATGTAAACTTGGCTACACAGGAACTGAATTCCAAAGCAGAACAGGGTCTCAAATTTAGAAAACCAACTTATGCTTGCTTAAGGGGAAAGGTGAGTTGGGGTGCTGCATAAAACCAGAGATTGAAATGAGCACAGATAAAGTTCCTTAAGCCAAATATGGAATAGACAAGAGCTACTCCTTGCTCAACGAAATGGACTCAACACCCCAAATTAAACGCCTAAGAATGTACCTGACTAGTAAGTATCTTAAAACCTATGGATTGCTATGTCTCCATAAGAGAATCAAGCGTGTGTACAGGGGCATAAATGCAGCAGTGATAGGATTGGAGAGGTTCGGTGAGCAAATGAAGACCCTTTGAAGTCATATTGCATGGTACCCATTCCACGGGTCTCAACTCTCCAGGTTTAAGGTATTCTTCCTTCAGCTAAAACATGCATGTGGAACCCAGAGTATGATCAACCGTGTGAACGGGAGACGTGTTCAAATATGTCTCAGTTTTCCTCCCCTGGTACTCGGGTGCATCATTCTACACACTTTACTAACACTCTCCCCACTTGGAGAGTCAGCGCCTTTAACCTCCTGTTTGGCCCAGTTTGCAATTTCTGCGGAAGATGAACAGGAATAGGAAAAACCAATGAGAGACTAGCTGGAGGTGTCTGGACGGGCAAATTTAACTCTTATTTCCCACCAGGAAGAGGAAATAACCAAAGGCTCAGCGTGCCGTGCCAGAACCAGATTAGGGCCTGAAGCCATCCTCCGGTTTTGCGGCCAGCTCACAAGAAAGCGAGTTGAAGAAAGGAGCTCAGGGGCACTGTAATTCACAAACCTGCAGAGTTATAAATGACAGCTATTGTCCAAAAATATACTGAAGTAAGGCTGCCAAGAGGATTTGAAAGCAGGGCAGAATTGGAGGAAACCGATTTCAGGAGGTAGACTGGAATTGCACTGAAAGCATAGGAAAAGAGGCAGAACGTCCACAATGATGCACTTGGCCAAAAAGGGCGTATGCGTTTTTTCCTGAATATATTCAGGAAAAAACGCATACGCCCTTTTTGGCCAACCAAGCAAACTTGCAAAGGAAATCTGCACTACAATGAAGTCTCACTTCCCCCCGGTCAAAAGGGCCATCTGAAAAAAGTGTAAAATCCAGAAAGGCAGGACAGGCCATGGAGAACTGGGAGCCTTGTTATGCTGATGGGCGGGATGTAAATTGCCAACAGACACTCGGGAGAAGTGTATGGTGTTTCCTGAAACATCTAAAAAACAAAGCAACAGAGCCTAGGGCACTTCCACTTATGGTCCTATAGCTTAGGGAAATTAAAATCAAAAAGACACAGCCACCCCAAAGTTTGGGACGCCTCTGTTTACAAGAACCTCGTTTGCAGTACAAGTTCAACATCGCAGAAAGTGAAAAATGGATAAAGAAGTTGTGCTATTTACTTACAAAGCAATATCACTCAGCAATGAAATCTATGTCATCAGGCCCTTAGCAGCACAATGAGTGGATTCAGGTATGATGATTCTAACTAAAATAAGTCACACAGAAAAAGAAACATCATAAGATATCAGTAATACACAGAATGTAAACTTGGCTACACAGGAACTGAATTACAGAACAGAACAGGGTCTCAAATTTAGAAAACCAACTTATGCTTGCTTACGGGGAAAGGTGAGTTGGCGTGCTGCATAAAACCAGAGATTGAAATGAGCACAGATAAAGTTCCTTAAGCCAAATATGGAATAGACAAGAGCTACTCCTTGCTCAACGAAATGGACTCAACACCCCATATTAAATGCCTAAGAATATACCCGACTAGTAAGTATCTTAAAACCTATGGATTGCTGTGTCTCCGAAAGAGAATCAAGCATGTGTACAGGGGCATAAACGCAGCAGTGATAGGATTGGAGAGGTTCGGTGAGCAAATGAAGACCCTTTGAAGTCATATTGCATGGTACCTATTACACGGGTCTCAACTCTCCAGGTTTAAGGTATTCTTCCTTCAGCTAAAACATGCATGTGGAACCCAGAGTATGATCAACCGTGTGAACGGGAGACGTGTTCAAATATGTCTCAGTTTTCCTCCCCTGGTACTCGGGTGCAACATTCCAGACGCTTTACTAACACTCTCCCCACTTGGAGAGTCAGCGCCTTTAACCTCCTGTTTGGCCCAGTTTGCAATTTCTGCGGAAGATGAACAGGAATAGCGAGAACCAATGAGAGACTAGCTGGAGGTGTCTGGACGGGCAAATTTAACTCTCATTTCCCACCAGGAAGAGGAAATAACCAAAGGCTCAGCGTGCCGTGCCGAAACCAGATTATGGCCTGAAGCCATCCTGCGGTGTTGCGGCCAGCTCAAAAGAAAGCGAGTTGAAGAAAGGAGCTCAGGGGCACTGTAATTCACAAACCTGCAGAGTTATAAATGACAGCTATCGTCCAAAAATATACTGAAGTAAGGCTGCCAAGAGGACTTGAAAGCGGGGCAGAATTGCAGGAAACCGATTTCAGGAGGTAGACTGGAATTGCATTGAAAGCATAGGAAAAGAGGCAGAACGTCCACAATGATGCACTTGGCCAAAAAGGGCGTATGCGTTTTTTCCTGAATATATTCAGGAAAAAACGCATACGCCCTTTTTGGCCAACCAAGCAAACTTGCAAAGGAAATCTGCACTACAATGAAGTCTCACTTCCCCCCGGTCAAAAGGGCCATCTGAATAAAGTGTAAAATCCAGAAAGGCAGGACAGGCCATGGAGAACTGGGAGCCTTGTTATGCTGATGGGCGGGATGTAAATTGCCAACAGACACTCGGGAGAAGTGTATGGTGTTTCCTGAAACATCTAAAAAACAAAGCAACAGAGCCTAGGGCACTTCAACTTATGGTCCTATAGCTTAGGGAAATTAAAATCAAAAAGACACAGCCACCCCGAAGTTTGGAACGGCTCTGTTTACAAGAACCTCGTTTACAGTACAAGTTCAACATCGCAGAAAATGAAAAATGGATAAAGAAGTTGTGGTATTTACTTACAAAGCAATATCACTCAGCAATGAAATCTATGTCATCAGGCCCTTAGCAGCACAATGAGTGGATTCAGGTATGATGATTCTAACTGAAATAAGTCACACAGAAAAAGAAACATCATAAGATATCACTAATACACGGAATGTAAACTTGGCTACACAGGAACTGAATTACAGAACAGAACAGGGTCTCAAATTTAGAAAACCAACTTATGCTTGCTTAAGGGGAAAGGTGAGTTGGGGTGCTGCATAAAACCAGAGATTGAAATGAGCACAGATAAAGTTCCTTAAGCCAAATATGGAATAGACAAGAACTACTCCTTGCTCAACGAAATGGACTCAACACCCCATATTAAATGCCTAAGAATATACCCGACTAGTAAGTATCTTAAAACCTATGGATTGCTGTGTCTCTGAAAGAGTATCCAGCATGTGTACAGGGGCATAAACGCAGCAGTGATAGGATTGGAGAGGTTCGGTGAGCAAATGAAGACCCTTTGAAGTCATATTGCATGGTACCCATTACACGGGTCTCAACTCTCCAGGTTTAAGGTATTCTTCCTTCAGCTAAAACATGCATGTGGAACCCAGAGTATGATCAACCGTCTGAACGGGAGACGTGTTCAAATATGTCTCAGTTTTCCTCCCCTGGTACTCGGGTGCAACATTCCAGACGCTTTACTAACACTCTCCCCACTTGGAGAGTCAGCGCCTTTAACCTCCTGTTTGGCCCAGTTTGCAATTTCTGCGGAAGATGAACAGGAATAGCGAGAACCAATGAGAGACTAGCTGGAGGTGTCTGGACGGGCAAATTTAACTCTCATTTCCCACCAGGAAGAGGAAATACCCAAAGGCTCAGCGTGCCGTGCCGAAACCAGATTATGGCCTGAAGCCATCCTGCGGTGTTGCGGCCAGCTCAAAAGAAAGCGAGTTGAAGAAAGGAGCTCAGGGGCACTGTAATTCACAAACCTGCAGAGTTATAAATGACAGCTATCGTCCAAAAATATACTGAAGTAAGGCTGCCAAGAGGACTTGAAAGCGGGGCAGAATTGCAGGAAACCGATTTCAGGAGGTAGACTGGAATTGCATTGAAAGCATAGGAAAAGAGGCAGAACGTCCACAATGATGCACTTGGCCAAAAAGGGCGTATGCGTTTTTTCCTGAATATATTCAGGAAAAAACGCATACGCCCTTTTTGGCCAACCAAGCAAACTTGCAAAGGAAATCTGCACTACAATGAAGTCTCACTTCCCCCCGGTCAAAAGGGCCATCTGAATAAAGTGTAAAATCCAGAAAGGCAGGACAGGCCATGGAGAACTGGGAGCCTTGTTATGCTGATGGGCGGGATGTAAATTGCCAACAGACACTCGGGAGAAGTGTATGGTGTTTCCTGAAACATCTAAAAAACAAAGCAACAGAGCCTAGGGCACTTCCACTTATGGTCCTATAGCTTAGGGAAATTAAAATCAAAAAGACACAGCCACCCCGAAGTTTGGAACGGCTCTGTTTAGAAGAACCTCGTTTACAGTACAAGTTCAACATCGCAGAAAGTGAAAAATGGATAAAGAAGTTGTGGTATTTACTTACAAAGCAATATCACTCAGCAATGAAATCTATGTCATCAGGCCCTTAGCAGCACAATGAGTGGATTCAAGTACGGTGATTCTAACTGAAATAAGTCACACAGAAAAAGAAACATCATAAGATATCACTAATACACGGAATGTAAACTTGGCTACACAGGAACTGAATTACAGAACAGAACAGGGTCTCAAATTTAGAAAACCAACTTATGCTTGCTTAAGGGGAAAGGTGAGTTGGGGTGCTGCATAAAACCAGAGATTGAAATGAGCACAGATAAAGTTCCTTAAGCCAAATATGGAATAGACAAGAACTACTCCTTGCTCAACGAAATGGACTCAACACCCCATATTAAATGCCTAAGAATATACCCGACTAGTAAGTATCTTAAAACCTATGGATTGCTGTGTCTCTGAAAGAGAATCCAGCATGTGTACAGGGGCATAAACGCAGCAGTGATAGGATTGGAGAGGTTCGGTGAGCAAATGAAGACCCTTTGAAGTCATATTGCATGGTACCCATTACACGGGTCTCAACTCTCCAGGTTTAAGGTATTCTTCCTTCAGCTAAAACATGCATGTGGAACCCAGAGTATGATCAACCGTGTGAGCGGGAGACGTGTTCAAATATGTCTCAGTTTTCCTCCCCTGGTACTCGGGTGCAACATTCCAGACGCTTTACTAACACTCTCCCCACTTGGAGAGTCAGCGCCTTTAACCTCCTGTTTGGCCCAGTTTGCAATTTCTGCGGAAGATGAACAGGAATAGCGAGAACCAATGAGAGACTAGCTGGAGGTGTCTGGACGGGCAAATTTAACTCTCATTTCCCACCAGGAAGAGGAAATACCCAAAGGCTCAGCGTGCCGTGCCGAAACCAGATTATGGCCTGAAGCCATCCTGCGGTGTTGCGGCCAGCTCAAAAGAAAGCGAGTTGAAGAAAGGAGCTCAGGGGCACTGTAATTCACAAACCTGCAGAGTTATAAATGACAGCTATCGTCCAAAAATATACTGAAGTAAGGCTGCCAAGAGGACTTGAAAGCGGGGCAGAATTGCAGGAAACCGATTTCAGGAGGTAGACTGGAATTGCATTGAAAGCATAGGAAAAGAGGCAGAACGTCCACAATGATGCACTTGGCCAAAAAGGGCGTATGCGTTTTTTCCTGAATATATTCAGGAAAAAACGCATACGCCCTTTTTGGCCAACCAAGCAAACTTGCAAAGGAAATCTGCACTACAATGAAGTCTCACTTCCCCCCGGTCAAAAGGGCCATCTGAATAAAGTGTAAAATCCAGAAAGGCAGGACAGGCCATGGAGAACTGGGAGCCTTGTTATGCTGATGGGCGGGATGTAAATTGCCAACAGACACTCGGGAGAAGTGTATGGTGTTTCCTGAAACATCTAAAAAACAAAGCAACAGAGCCTAGGGCACTTCCACTTATGGTCCTATAGCTTAGGGAAATTAAAATCAAAAAGACACAGCCACCCCGAACTTTGGAACGGCTCTGTTTACAAGAACCTCGTTTACAGTACAAGTTCAACATCGCAGAAAATGAAAAATGGATAAAGAAGTTGTGGTATTTACTTACAAAGCAATATCACTCAGCAATGAAATCTATGTCATCAGGCCCTTAGCAGCACAATGAGTGGATTCAGGTATGATGATTCTAACTGAAATAAGTCACACAGAAAAAGAAACATCATAAGATATCACTAATACACGGAATGTAAACTTGGCTACACAGGAACTGAATTACAGAACAGAACAGGGTCTCAAATTTAGAAAACCAACTTATGCTTGCTTAAGGGGAAAGGTGAGTTGGGGTGCTGCATAAAACCAGAGATTGAAATGAGCACAGATAAAGTTCCTTAAGCCAAATATGGAATAGACAAGAACTACTCCTTGCTCAACGAAATGGACTCAACACCCCATATTAAATGCCTAAGAATATACCCGACTAGTAAGTATCTTAAAACCTATGGATTGCTGTGTCTCTGAAAGAGAATCAAGCATGTGTACAGGGGCATAAACGCAGCAGTGATAGGATTGGAGAGGTTCGGTGAGCAAATGAAGACCCTTTGAAGTCATATTGCATGGTACCCATTACACGGGTCTCAACTCTCCAGGTTTAACGTATTCTTCCTTCAGCTAAAACATGCATGTGGAACCCAGAGTACGATCAACCGTGTGAACGGGAGACGTGTTCAAATATGTCTCAGTTTTCCTCCCCTGTTACTCGGGTGCAACATTCCAGACGCTTTACTAACACTCTCCCCACTTGGAGAGTCAGCGCCTTTAACCTCCTGTTTGGCCCAGTTTGCAATTTCTGCGGAAGATGAACAGGAATAGGGAGAACCAATGAGAGACTAGCTGGAGGTGTCTGGACGGGCAAATTTAACTCTCATTTCCCACCAGGAAGAGGAAATAACCAAAGGCTCAGCGTGCCGTGCCGGAACCAGATTATGGCCTGAAGCCATCCTGCGGTGTTGCGGCCAGCTCAAAAGAAAGCGAGTTGAAGAAAGGAGCTCAGGGGCACTGTAATTCACAAACCTGCAGAGTTATAAATGACAGCTATCGTCCAAAAATATACTGAAGTAAGGCTGCCAAGAGGACTTGAAAGCGGGGCAGAATTGCAGGAAACCGATTTCAGGAGGTAGACTGGAATTGCATTGAAAGTATAGGAAAAGAGGCAGAACGTCCACAATGATGCACTTGGCCAAAAAGGGCGTATGCGTTTTTTCCTGAATATATTCAGGAAAAAACGCATACGCCCTTTTTGGCCAACCAAGCAAGCTTGCAAAGGAAATCTGCACTACAATGAAGTCTCACTTCCCCCCGGTCAAAACGGCCATCTGAAATAAGTGTAAAATCCAGAAAGGCAGGACAGGCCATGGAGAACTGGGAGCCTTGTTATGCTGATGGGCGGGATGTAAATTGCCAACAGACACTCCGGAGAAGTGTATGGTGTTTCCTGAAACATCTAAAAAACAAAGCAACAGAGCCTAGGGCACTTCCACTTATGGTCCTATAGCTTAGGGAAATTAAAATCAAAAAGACACAGCCACCCCAATGTTTGGGACGCCTCTGTTTACAAGAACTTCGTTTACAGTACAAGTTCAATATCGCAGAAAGTGAAAAATGGATAAAGAAGTTGTGGTATTTACTTACAAAGCAATATCACTCAGCAATGAAATCTATGTCATCAGGCCCTTAGCAGCACAATGAGTGGATTCAGGTATGATGATTCTAACTGAAATAAGTCACACAGAAAAAGAAACATCATAAGATATCACTAATACACGGAATGTAAACTTGGCTACACAGGAACTGAATTACAGAACAGAACAGGGTCTCAAATTTAGAAAACCAACTTATGCTTGCTTAAGGGGAAAGGTGAGTTGGGGTGCTGCATAAAACCAGAGATTGAAATGAGCACAGATAAAGTTCCTTAAGCCAAATATGGAATAGACAAGAACTACTCCTTGCTCAACGAAATGGACTCAACACCGCATATTAAACGCCTAAGAATGTACCTGACTAGTAAGTATCTTAAAACCTATGGATTGCTATGTCTCCGAAAGAGAATCAAGCATGTGTACAGGGGCATAAACGCAGCAGTGATAGGATTGGAGAGGTTCGGTGAGCAAATGAAGACCCTTTGAAGTCATATTGCATGGTACCCATTCCACGGGTTTCAACTACCCAGGTTTAAGGTATTCTTCCTTCAGCTAAAACATGCATGTGGGACCCAGAGTATGATCAACCGTGTGAACGGGAGACGTGTTCAAATATGTCTCAGTTTTCCTCCCCTGGTACTCGGGTGCAACATTCCAGACGCTTTACTAACACTCTCCCCACTTGGAGAGTCAGCGCCTTTAACCTCCTGTTTGGCCCAGTTTGCAATTTCTGCGGAAGATGAACAGGAATAGCGAGAACCAATGAGAGACTAGCTGGAGGTGTCTGGACGGGCAAATTTAACTCTCATTTCCCACCAGGAAGAGGAAATAACCAAAGGCTCAGCGTGCCGTGCCGGAACCAGATTAGGGCCTGAAGCCATCCTGCGGTGTTGCGGCCAGGTCACAAGAAAGCGAGTTGAAGAAAGGAGCTCAGGGGCCCTGTAATTCACAAACCTGCAGAGTTATAAATGACAGCTATCGTCCAAAAATATACTGAAGTAAGGCTGCCAAGAGGACTTGAAAGCGGGGCAGAATTGCAGGAAACCGATTTCAGGAGGTAGACTGGAATTGCATTGAAAGCATAGGAAAAGAGGCAGAACGTCCACAATGATGCACTTGGCCAAAGAGGGCGTATGCGTTTTTTCCTGAATATATTCAGGAAAAAACGCATACGCCCTTTTTGGCCAACCAAGCAAGCTTGCAAAGGAAATCTGCACTACAATGAAGTCTCACTTCCCCCCGGTCAAAAGGGCCATCTGAAATAAGTGTAAAATCCAGAAAGGCAGGACAGGCCATGGAGAACTGGGAGCCTTGTTATGCTGATGGGCGGGATGTAAATTGCCAACAGCCACTCGGGAGAAGTGTATGGTGTTTCCTGAAACATCTAAAAAACAAAGCAACAGAGCCTAGGGCACTTCCACTTCTGGTCCTATAGCTTAGGGAAATTAAAATCAAAAAGACACAGCCACCCCAAAGGTTGGGACGCCTCTGTTTACAAGAACCTCGTTTACAGTATAAGTTCAACATCGCAGAAAGTGAAAAATGGATAAAGAAGTTGTGGTATTTACTTACAAAGCAATATCACTCAGCAATGAAATCTATGTCATCAGGCCCTTAGCAGCACAATGAGTAGATTCAGGTATGATGATTCTAACTGAAATAAGTCACACAGAAAAAGAAACATCATAAGATATCAGTAATACACAGAATGTAAACTTGGCTACACAGGAACTGAATTACAGAACAGAACAGGGTCTCAAATTTAGAAAACCAACTTATGCTTGCTTAAGGGGAAAGGTGAGTTGGGGTGCTGCATAAAACCAGAGATTGAAATGAGCACAGAGTAAGTTCCTTAAGCCAAATATGGAATAGACAAGAGCTACTCCTTGCTCAATGAAATGGACTCAACACCCCATATTAAATGCCTAAGAATATACCCGACTAGTAAGTATCTTAAAACATATGGATTGCTGTGTCTCCGAAAGAGAATCAAGCATGTGTACAGGGGCATAAACGCAGCAGTGATAGGATTGGAGAGGTTCGGTGAGCAAATGAAGACCCTTTGAAGTCATATTGCATGGTACCCATTACACGGGTCTCAACTCTCCAGGTTTAAGGTATTCTTCCTTCAGCTAAAACATGCATGTGGAACCCAGAGTATGATCAACCGTGTGAACGGGAGACGTGTTCAAATATGTCTCAGTTTTCCTCCCCTGGTACTCGGGTGCAACATTCCAGACGCTTTACTAACACTCTCCCCACTTGGAGAGTCAGCGCCTTTAACCTCCTGTTTGGCCCAGTTTGCAATTTCTGCGGAAGATGAACAGGAATAGGGAGAACCAATGAGAGACTAGCTGGAGTTGTCTGGACGGGCAAATTTAACTCTCATTTCACAACAGGAAGAGGAAATACCCAAAGGCTCAGCGTGCCGTGCCGGAACCAGATTAGGGCCTGAAGCCATCCTGCGGTGTTGCGGCCAGCTCAAAAGAAAGCGAGTTGAAGAAAGGAGCTCAGGGGCACTGTAATTCACAAACCTGCAGAGTTATAAATGACAGCTATCGTCCAAAAATATACTGAAGTAAGGCTGCCAAGAGGACTTGAAATCGGGGCAGAATTGCAGGAAACCGATTTCAGGAGGTAGACTGGAATTGCAGTGAAAGCATAGGAAAAGAGGCAGAAAGTCCACAATGATGCACTTGGCCAAAAAGGGCGTATGCGTTTTTCCC
>NW_028132547.1:0-51000 GCF_964374135.1 Grampus griseus | reverse complement strand
GCTACACAGGAACTGAATTACAAAACAGAATAGGGTCTCAAATGTAGAAAACCAACTTATGCTTGCTTAAGGGGAAAGGTGAGTTGGGGTGCTGCATAAAACCAGAGATTGAAATTAGCACAGATACCTTTCCATAAGCCAAATATGTAATAGACAAGAACTACTGCTTGCTCAACGAAGTGGACTCAAGACGCCATATTAAACGCCTAAGAATATACCTGACTAGTAAGAATCTTAAAACCTATGGATTTATATGTCTCCGAAAGAGAATCAAGCGTGTGTACAGCGGCATAAACGCAGCAGTGATAGGATTGGTGAGGTTCGGTGAGCAAATGCAGACCCTTTGAAGTCATATTGCATGGTACCCATTCCATGGTTCTCAACTCTCCAGGTTTAAGGGATTCTTCCTTCAGCTAAAACATGCATGTGGAACTCAGAGTATGATCCACCGTGTGATCGGGAATCGTGTTCAAATGTGTCTCACTTTTCGTCCCCTGGTACTCGGGTGCAACATTCCAGACGCTTTACTAACACTCTCCCCACTTGGAGAGTCAGTGCCTTTAACCTCCTGTTTGGCCCAGTTTGCAATTTCTGCGGAAAATGAACAGGAATAGGGAGACCCAATGAGAGACTAGCTGGAGGTGTCTGGACGGGCAAATTTAACTCTCATTTCCCACCAGGAAGAGGAATTAACCAAAGGCTCAACGAGCCATGCCGGAACCACACTAGGGCCTGAAGCAATCCTGCAGTGTTGCAGCCAGCTCACAAGAAAGTGAGTTGAAGAAAGGAGCTCAGGGGCTCTGTCATTCACAAACCTGCAGAGTTATAAATGACAGCTATCGTCCAAAAATATATTGAAGTAAGGCTGCCAAGAGGACTTGAAAGCGGGGCAGAATTGCAGGAAACCAATTTCAGGAGGTAGACTGGAATTGCATGTAAAGCATAGGAAAAGAGGCAGAACGTCCACAATGATGCACTTGGCCAAAAAGGGCGTATGCGTTTTTTCCTGAATATATTCAGGAAAAAACGCGTACGCCCTTTTTGGCCAACCAAGCAAGCTTGCAAAGGAAATCTGCACTACAATGAAGTCTCACTGCCCCCCGGTCAAAAGGGCCATCTGAAAAAAGTGTAAAATCCAGAAAGGCAGGACAGGCCATGGAGAACTGGGAGCCTAGTTAGGCTGATGGGCGGGATGTAAATTGCCAACAGCCACTCTGGAGAAGTGTATGGTGTTTCCTGAAACATCTAAAAAACAAAGCAACAGAGCCTAGGGCACTTCCACTTATGGTCCTATAGCTTAGGGAAATTAAAATCAAAAAGACACAGCCACCCCAAAGTTTGGGATGGCTCTGTTTACAAGAACCTCGTTTACGTTACAAGTACAATATCGCAGAAAGCGAAAAATGGATAAAGAAGTTGTGGTACTAACGTACAATGCAATATCACTCAGCAATGAAATCTATGTCATCAGGCCCATAGCAGCATAATGAGTGGATTCAGGTACGATGATTCTAAGTGAAATAAGTCACACAGAAAAAGAAACATCATAAGATATCACTAATACACAGAATGTAAACTTGGCTACACAGGAACTGAATTACAAAACAGAATAGGGTCTCAAATGTAGAAAACCAAGTTATGCTTGCTTAAGGGGAAAGGTGAGTTGGGGTGCTGCATAAAACCAGAGATTGAAATTAGCACAGATACCTTTCCATAAGCCAAATATGTAATAGACAAGAGCTACTGCTTGCTCAACGAAGTGGACTCAAGACGCCATATTAAACGCCTAAGAATATACCTGACTAGTAAGAATCTTAAAACCTATGGATTTATATGTCTCCGAAAGAGAATCAAGCGTGTGTACAGAGGAATAAACGCAGCAGTGATAGGATTGGTGAGGTTCGGTGAGCAAATGCAGACCCTTTGAAGTCATATTGCATGGTATCCATTCCATGGTTCTCAACTCTCCAAGTTTAAGGGATTCTTCCTTCAGCTAAAACATGCATGTGGAACCCAGAGTATGATCCACCGTGAGATCGGGAAACGTGTTCAAATGTGTCTCACTTTTCGTCCCCTGGTACTCGGGTGCAACATTCTAGACGCTTTACTAACACTCTCCCCACTTGGAGACTCAGTGCCTTTAACCTCCTGTTTGGCCCAGTTTGCAATTTCTGCGGAAAATGAACAGGAATAGGGAGAACCAATGAGAGACTAGCTGGAGGTGTCTGGACGGGCAAATTTAACTCTCATTTCCCACCAGGAAGAGGAATTAACCAAAGGCTCAGCGACCCATGCAGGAACCACACTAGGGCCTGAAGCAATCCTGCAGTGTTGCAGCCAGCTCACAAGAAAGCGAGTTGAAGAAAGGAGCTCAGGGGCTCTGTCATTCACAAACCTGCAGAGTTATAAATGACAGCTATCGTCCAAAAATATATTGAAGTAAGGCTGCCAACAGGACTTGAAAGCGGGGCAGAATTGCAGGAAACCGATTTCAGGAGGTAGACTGGAATTGCATGTAAAGCATAGGAAAAGAGGCAGAACGTCCACAATGATGCACTTGGCCAAAAAGGGCGTATGAGTTTTTTCCTGAATATATTCAGGAAAAAATGCATACGCCCTTTTTGGCCAACAAAGCAACCTTGCAAAGGAAATCTGCACTACAATGAAGTCTCACTGCCCCCCGGTCAAAAGGGCCATCTGAAAAAAGTGTAAAATCCAGAAAGGGAGGACAGGCCATGGAGAACTGGGAGCCTAGTTAGGCTGATGGGCGGGATGTAAATTGCCAACAGCCACTCTGGAGAAGTGTATGGTGTTTCCTGAAACATCTAAAAAACAAAGCAACAGAGCCTAGGGCACTTCAATTACGGTCCTATAGCTTAGGGAAATTAAAATCAAAAAGACACAGCCACCCCAAAGTTTGGGACTGCTCTGTTTACAAGAACCTCGTTTACATTACAAGTTCAATATCGCAGAAAGCGAAAAATGGATAAAGAAGTTGTGGTAGTTACGTACAATGCAATATTACTCAGCAATGAAACCTATAACATCAGGCCAGTAGCAGCATAATGAGTGGATTCAGGTACGATGATTCTAAGTGAAATAAGTCACACAGAAAAAGAAACATCATAAGGTATCACTAATATACGGAATGTAAACATGGCTACACAGGAACTGAATTACAAAACAGAATAGGGTCTCAAATGTAGAAAACCAACTTATGCTTGCTTAAAGGGAAAGGTGAGTTGGGGTGCTGCATAAAACCAGAGATTGAAATTAGCACAGATACCTTTCCATAAGCCAAATATGTAATAGACAAGAGCTACTGCTTACTCAACGAAGTGGACTCAACACCCCATATTAAACGCCTAAGAATATACCGGACTAGTAAGAATCTTAAAACCTATGGATTTATATGTCTCCGAAAGAGAATCAATCGTGTGTACAGCGGCCTAAACACAGCAGTGATAGGATTGGTGACGTTCGTTGAGCAAATGCAGACCCTTTGAAGTCATATTACATGGTACCCATTCCATGGGACTCAACTCTCCAGGTTTAAGGGATTCTTCCTTCAGCTAAAACATGCATGTGGAACCCAGAGTATGATCCACCGTGTGATCGGGAAACGTGTTCAAAGGTGTCTCAGTTTTCATTCCCTGGTACTCGGGTGCAACATTCCAGACGCTTTACTAACACTCTCTCCACTTGGAGAGTCAGTGCCTTTAAACTCCTGTTTGGCCCAGTTTGCAATTTCTGCGGAAAATGAACAGGAATAGGGAGAACCAATGAGAGACTAGCTGGAGGTGTCTGGACGGGCAAATTTAACTCTCATTTCCACCAGGAAGAGGAATTAACCAAAGGCTCAGCGAGCCATGCCGAAACCACACTAGGGCCAGAAGCAATCCTGCGGTGTTGCGGCCAGCTCACAAGAAAGCGAGTTGAAGAAAGGAGCTCAGGGGCACTGTAATTCACAAACCTGCAGAGTTCTAAATGACAGCTATCGTCCAAAAATATATTGAAGTAATGCTGCCTAGAGGACTTGAAAGTGGGGCAGAATTGCAGGAAACCGATTTCAGGAGGTAGACTGGAATTGCATGTAAAGCATAGGAAAAGAGGCAGAACGTCCACAATGATGCACTTGGCCAAAAAGGGCGTATGCGTTTTTTCCTGAATATATTCAGGAAAAAACGCATACGCGCTTTTTGGCCAAGCAAGCAAGGTTGCAAAGGAAATCTGCACTACAATGAAGTCTCACTGCCCCCTGGTCAAAAGGGCCATCTGAAAAAAGTGTAAAATCCAGAAAGGCAGGACAGGCCATGGAGAACTGGGAGCCTTGTTATGCTGATGGGCGGGATGTAAATTGCCAACAGCCACTCTGGAGAAGTGTATGGTGTTTCCTGAAACATCTAAAAAACAAAGCAACAGAGCCTAGGGCACTTCCACTTATGGTCCTATAGCTTAGGGAAATTAAAATCAAAAAGACACAGCCACCCCAAAGTTTGGGACAGCTCTGTTTACATGAACATCGTTTACGGTACAAGTTCAATATCGCAGAAAGCGAAAAATGGATAAAGAAGTTGTGGTACTTACGTACAATGCAATATCACTCAGCAATGAAATCTGTGTCATCAGGCCAGTAGCAGCATAATGAGTGGATTCTGGTACGATGATTCTAAGTGAAATAAGTCACACAGAAAAAGAAACATCATAAGATATCACTACTACACGGAATGTAAACTTGGCTACACAAGAACTGAATTACAAAACAGAATAGGGTCTCAAATGTAGAAAACCAACTTATGCTTGCTTAAGGGGAAAGGTGAGTTGGGGTGCTGCATAAAACCAGAGATTGAAATTAGCACAGATATCTTTCCATAAGCCAAATATGTAATAGACAAGAGCTACTGCTTGCTCAACGAAGTGGACTCAACACCCCATATTAAACGCCTAAGAATATACCTGACTAGTAAGAATCTTAAAGCCTATGGATTTATATGTCTCCGAAAGAGAATCAAGCGTGTGTACAGCGGCATAAGCGCTGCAGTGATAGGATTGGTGAGGTTCGGTGAACAAATGCAGACCCTTTGAAGTCATATTGCATGGTACCCATTCCATGGGTCTCAACTCTCCAGGTTTAAGGGATTCTTCCTCCAGCTAAAACATGCATGTGGAACCCAGTGTATGATCCACCGTGTGATCAGGAAATGTGTTCAAATGTGTCTCAGTTTTCATGCCCTGGTACTCGGGTGCAACATTCCAGACGCTTTACTAACACCCTCCGCACTTGGAGAGTCCGTGCCTTTAACCTCCTGTTTGGCCCAGTTTGCAATTTCTGCGGAAAATGAACAGGAATAGGGAGAACCAATGGGAGACTAGCTGGAGGTGTCTGGACGGGCAAATTTAACTCTCATTTCCCACCAGGAAGAGGAATTAACCAAAGGCTCAGCGTGCAGTGCCGGAACCACACTAGGACCTGAAGCAGTCCTGCGGTGTTACGGCCAGCTCACAAGAAAGCGAGTTGAAGAAAGGATCTCAGTGGCACTGTAATTCACAAACCTGCAGAGTTATAAATGACAGCTATCGTCCAAAAATATATTGAAGTAAGGCTGCCAAGAGGACTTGAAAGCGGGGCAGAATTGCAGGAAACCGATTTCAGGAGGTAGACTGGAATTGCATAGGAAAAGAGGCAGAACGTCCACAATGATGCAGTTGGCCAAAAGGCCGTATGCGTTTTTTCCTGAATATATTCAAGAAAAAAAGCATACGGCATTTTTGGCCAACCAAGCAAGCTTGCAAAGGAAATCTGCACTACAATGAAGTCTCACTGCCCCCCTGGTAAAAAGGGCCATCTGAAAAAAGTGTAAAATCCAGAAATGGCGGGACAGGCCATGGAGAACTGGGAGCCTTGTTATGCTGATGGGCGGGATGTAAATTGCCAACAGCCACTCTGGAGAAGTGTATGGTGTTTCCTGAAACATCTAAAAAACAAAGCAACAGAGCCTAGGGCACTTCCACTTATGGTCGTATAGCTTCGGGAAATTAAAATCTAAAAGACACAGCCACCCCAATGTTTGGGACGGCTCTGTTTACAAGAACCTCGTTTACGGTACAAATTCAATATCACAGAAAGCGAAAAATGGATAAAGAAGTTGTGGTACTTATGTACAATGCAATATCACTCAGCAATGAAACCTATAACATCAGGCCAGTAGTAGCATAATGAGTGGATTCAGGTACGATGATTCTAAGTGAAATAAGTCACACAGAAAAAGAAACATCATAAGGTATCACTAATATACGGAATGTAAACATGGCTACACAGGAACTGAATTACAAAACAGAATAGGGTCTCAAATGTAGAAAACCAACTTATGCTTGCTTAAAGGGAAAGGTGAGTTGGGGTGCTGCATAAAACCAGAGATTGAAATTAGCACAGATACCTTTCCATAAGCCAAATATGTAATAGAAAAGAGCTACTGCTTGCTCAACGAAGTGGACTCAACACCCCATATTAAACGCCTAAGAATATACCGGACTAGTAAGAATCTTAAAACCTATGGATTTATATGTCTCCGAAAGAGAATCAATCGTGTGTACAGCGGCCTAAACACAGCAGTGATAGGATTGGTGACGTTCGTTGAGCAAATGCAGACCCTTTGAAGTCATATTACATGGTACCCATTCCATGGGACTCAACTCTCCAGGTTTAAGGGATTCTTCCTTCAGCTAAAACATGCATGTGGAACCCAGAGTATGATCCACCGTGTGATCGGGAAACGTGTTCAAAGGTGTCTCAGTTTTCATTCCCTGGTACTCGGGTGCAACATTCCAGACGCTTTACTAACACTCTCTCCACTTGGAGAGTCAGTGCCTTTAAACTCCTGTTTGGCCCAGTTTGCAATTTCTGCGGAAAATGAACAGGAATAGGGAGAACCAATGAGAGACTAGCTGGAGGTGTCTGGACGGGCAAATTTAACTCTCATTTCCACCAGGAAGAGGAATTAACCAAAGGCTCAGCGAGCCATGCCGAAACCACACTAGGGCCAGAAGCAATCCTGCGGTGTTGCGGCCAGCTCACAAGAAAGCGAGTTGAAGAAAGGAGCTCAGGGGCACTGTAATTCACAAACCTGCAGAGTTCTAAATGACAGCTATCGTCCAAAAATATATTGAAGTAATGCTGCCTAGAGGACTTGAAAGTGGGGCAGAATTGCAGGAAACCGATTTCAGGAGGTAGACTGGAATTGCATGTAAAGCATAGGAAAAGAGGCAGAACGTCCACAATGATGCACTTGGCCAAAAAGGGCGTATGCGTTTTTTCCTGAATATATTCAGGAAAAAACGCATACGCGCTTTTTGGCCAAGCAAGCAAGGTTGCAAAGGAAATCTGCACTACAATGAAGTCTCACTGCCCCCGGGTCAAAAGGGCCATCTGAAAAAAGTGTAAAATCCAGAAAGGCAGGACAGGCCATGGAGAACTGGGAGCCTTGTTATGCTGATGGGCGGGATGTAAATTGCCAACAGCCACTCTGGAGAAGTGTATGGTGTTTCCTGAAACATCTAAAAAACAAAGCAACAGAGCCTAGGGCACTTCCACTTATGGTCCTATAGCTTAGGGAAATTAAAATCAAAAAGACACAGCCACCCCAAAGTTTGGGACAGCTCTGTTTACATGAACCTCGTTTACGGTACAAGTTCAATATCGCAGAAAGCGAAAAATGGATAAAGAAGTTGTGGTACTTACGTACAATGCAATATCACTCAGCAATGAAATCTATGTCATCAGGCCAGTAGCAGCATAATGAGTGGATTCTGGTACGATGATTCTAAGTGAAATAAGTCACACAGAAAAAGAAACATCATAAGATATCACTAATACACGGAATGTAAACTTGGCTACACAGGAACTGAATTACAAAACAGAATAGGGTCTCAAATGTAGAAAACCAACTTATGCTTGCTTAAGGGGAAAGGTGAGTTGGGGTGCTGCATAAAACCAGAGATTGAAATTAGCACAGATATCTTTCCATAAGCCAAATATGTAATAGACAAGAGCTACTGCTTGCTCAACGAAGTGTACTCAACACCCCATATTAAACGCCTAAGAATATACCTGATTAGTAAGAATCTTAAAGCCTATGGATTTATATGTCTCCGAAAGAGAATCAAGCGTGTGTACAGCGGCATAAGCGCTGCAGTGATAGGATTGGTGAGGTTCGGTGAACAAATGCAGACCCTTTGAAGTCATATTGCATGGTACCCATTCCATTGGTCTCAACTCTCCAGGTTTAAGGGATTCTTCCTCCAGCTAAAACATGCATGTGGAACCCAGTGTATGATCCACCGTGTGATCAGGAAATGTGTTCAAATGTGTCTCAGTTTTCATGCCCTGGTACTCGGGTGCAACATTCCAGACGCTTTACTAACACCCTCCGCACTTGGAGAGTCCGTGCCTTTAACCTCCTGTTTGGCCCAGTTTGCAATTTCTGCGGAAAATGAACAGGAATAGGGAGAACAAATGGGAGACTAGCTGGAGGTGTCTGGACGGGCAAATTTAACTCTCATTTCCCACCAGGAAGAGGAATTAACCAAAGGCTCAGCATGCAGTGCCGGAACCACACTAGGACCTGAAGCAGTCCTGCGGTGTTACGGCCAGCTCACAAGAAAGCGAGTTGAAGAAAGGATCTCAGTGGCACTGTAATTCACAAACCTGCAGAGTTATAAATGACAGCTATCGTCCAAAAATATATTGAAGTAAGGCTGCCAAGAGGACTTGAAAGCGGGGCAGAATTGCAGGAAACCGATTTCAGGAGGTAGACTGGAATTGCATAGGAAAAGAGGCAGAACGTCCACAATGATGCAGTTGGCCAAAAGGCCGTATGCGTTTTTTCCTGAATATATTCAAGAAAAAAATCATACGGCATTTTTGGCCAACCAAGCAAGCTTGCAAAGGAAATCTGCATTACAATGAAGTCTCACTGCCCCCCTGGTAAAAAGGGCCATCTGAAAAAAGTGTAAAATCCAGAAATGGCGGGACAGGCCATGGAGAACTGGGAGCCTTGTTATGCTGATGGGCGGGATGTAAATTGCCAACAGCCACTCTGGAGAAGTGTATGGTGTTTCCTGAAACATCTAAAAAACAAAGCAACAGAGCCTAGGGCACTTCCACTTATGGTCGTATAGCTTCGGGAAATTAAAATCTAAAAGACACAGCCACCCCAATGTTTGGGACGGCTCTGTTTACAAGAACCTCGTTTACGGTACAAATTCAATATCATAGAAAGCGAAAAATGGATAAAGAAGTTGTGGTACTTATGTACAATGCAATATCACTCAGCAATGAAATCTATGTCATCCGGCCCATAGCAGCATAATGAGTGGATTCAGGTACGATGATTCTAAGTGAAATAAGTTACACAGAAAAAGAAACATCATAAGATATCACTAAAACACGGAATGTAAACTTGGTTACACAGGAACTGAATTACAAAACAGAACAGGGTCTCAAATGTAGAAAACCAACTTATGCTTGCTTAAGGGGAAAGGTGAGTTGGGGTGCTGCATAAAACCAGAGATTGAAATTAGCACAGATACCGTTCCATAAGCCAAATGTGTAATAGACAAGAGCTACTCCTTGCTCAACGAAGTGGACTCAACACCCCATATTAAACGCCTAAGAATATACCTGACTAGTAAGAATCTTAAAACTTATGGATTTATATGTCTCCGAAAGAGAATCCAGCGTGTGTACAGCGGCCTAAACGCAGCAGTGATAGGATTGGTGAGGTTCGGTGAGCAAATGCAGACCCTTTGAAGTCATATTGCATGGTACCCATTCCATGGGTCTCAAATCTCCAGGTTTTAGGGATTCTTCCTTCAGCTAAAACATGCATGTGGAACCCACAGTATGATCCAGCATGTGATCGGGAAACATGTTCAAATGTGTCTCAGTTTTCATCCCCTGGTACTCGGGTGCAACATTACAGACGCTTTACTAACACTCTCCCCACTTGGAGAGTCAGTGCCTTTAACCTCCTGTTTGGCCCAGTTTGCAATTTCTGCGGAAAATGAACAGGAATAGGGAGAACCAATGGGAGACTAGCTGGAGGTGTCTGGACGGGCAAATTTAACTCTCATTTCCCACCAGGAAGAGCAATTAACCAAAGGCTCAACGTGCCATGCTGGAACCACACTAGGGCCTGAAGCAATCCTGTGGTGTTGCGGCCAGCTCACAAGAAAGCGAGTTGAAAAACGGAGCTCAGGGGCACTGTAATTCACAAACCTGCAGAGTTATAAATGTCAGCTATCGTCCAAAAATATATTGAAGTAAGGCTGCCAAGAGGACTTCAAAGCGGGGCAGAATTGCAGGAAACCGATTTCAGGAGGTAGACTGGAATTGCATGTAAAGCATAGGAAAAGAGGCAGAACGTCCACAATGATGCACTTGGCCAAAAAGGGCGTATGTGTTTTTTCCTGAATATATTCAGGAAAAAACGCATACGCCCTTTTTGGCCAACCAAGCAAGCTTGCAAAGGAAATCTGCACTACAATGAAGTCTCACTGCCCCCCGGTCAAAAGGGCCATCTGAAAAAAGTGTAAAATCCAGAAAGGAAGGACAGGCCATGGAGAACTGGGAGCCTTGTTATGCTGATGGGCGGGATGTAAATTGCCAACAGCCACTCTGGAGAAGTGTATGGTGTTTCCTGAAACATCTAAAAAACAAAGCAACAGAGCCTAGGGCATTTCCACTTATGGTCCTATAGCTTAGGGAAATTAAAATCAAAAAGACACAACCACCCCAAAGTTTGGGACGGCTCTGTTTACAAGAACCTCGTTTACGGTACAAGTTAAATATCACAGAAAGCGAAAAATGGATAAAAAAGTTGTGGTACTTACGTACAATGCAATATCACTCAGCAATGAAATCTATGTCATCAGGCCCGTAGCAGCATAATGAGTGGATTCAGGTACGATGATTCTAAGTGAAATAAGTCACACAGAAAATGAAACATCATAAGATATCACTAATACACGGAATGTAAACTTGGCTACACAGGAACTGAATTACAAAACAGAATAGGGTCTCAAATGTAGAAAACCAACTTATGCTTGCTTAAGGGGAAAGGTGAGTTGGGGTGCTGCATAAAACCAGAGATTGAAATTAGCACAGATACCTTTCCATAAGCCAAATATGTAATAGACAAGAGCTACTGCTTGCTCAACGATGTGGACTCAACACCCCATATTAAACGCCTAAGAATATACCTGACTAGTAAGAATCTTAAAACCTATGGATTTATATGTCTCCGAAAGAGAATCAAGCGTGTGTACAGAGGCATAAACGCAGCAGTGATAGGATTGGTGATGTTCGGTGAGCAAATGCAGACCCTTTGAAGTCATATTGCATGGTACCCATTCCATGGTTCTCAACTCTCCAGGTTTAAGGGATTCTTCCTTCAGCTAAAACATGCATGTGGAACTCAGAGTATGATCCACCGTGTGATCAGGAAACGTGTTCAAATGTGTCTCACTTTTCGTCCCCTGGTACTCGGGTGCAACATTCCAGACGCTTTACTAACACTCTCCCCACTTGGAGAGTCAGTGCCTTTAACCTCCTGTTTGGCCCAGTTTGCAATTTCTGCGGAAAATGAACAGGCATAGGGAGAATCAATGAGAGACTAGCTGGAGGTGTCTGGACGGGCAAATTTAACTCTCATTTCCCACCAGGAAGAGGAATTAACCAAAGGCTCAGCGAGCCATGCCGGAACCACACTAGGGCCTGAAGCAATCCTGCGGTGTTGTGGCCAGCTCACAAGAAAGCGAGTTGAAGAAAGGAGCTCAGGGGCTCTGTCATTCACAAACCTGCAGAGTTATAAATGACAGCTATCGTCCAAAAATATATTGAAGTAAGGCTGCCAAGAGGACTTGAAAGCGGGGCAGAATTGCAGGAAACCGATTTCAGGAGGTAGACTGGAATTGCATGTAAAGCATAGGAAAAGAGGCAGAACGTCCACAATGATGCACTTGGCCAAAAAGGGCGTATGCGTTTTTTCCTGAATATATTCAGGAAAAAACGCATACGCCCTTTTTGGCCAACCAAGCAAGCTTTCAAAGGAAATCTGCACTACAATGAAGTCTCACTGCCCCCCGGTCAAAAGGGCCATCTGAAAAAAGTGTAAAATCCAGAAAGGCAGGACAGGCCATGGAGAACTGGGAGCCTAGTTAGGCTGATGGGCGGGATGTAAATTGCCAACAGCCACTCTGGAGAAGTGTATGGTGTTTCCTGAAACATCTAAAAAACAAAGCAACAGAGCCTAGGGCACTTCCACTTATGGTCCTATAGCTTAGGGAAATTAAAATCAAAAAGACACAGCCACCCCAAAGTTTGGGATGGCTCTGTTTACAAGAACCTCGTTTACGGTACAAGTTCAATATCGCAGAAAGCGAAAAATGGATAAAGAAGTTGTGGTACTAACGTACAATGAAATATCACTCAGCAATGAAATCTATGTCATCAGGCCCATAGCAGCATAATGAGTGGATTCAGGTATGATGATTCTAAGTGAAATAAGTCACACAGAAAAAGAAACATCATAAGATATCACTAATACACAGAATGTAAACTTAGCTACACAGGAACTGAATTACAAAACAGAATAGGGTCTCAAATGTAGAAAACCAACTTATGCTTGCTTAAGGGGAAAGGTGAGTTGGGGTGCTGCATAAAACCAGAGATTGAAATTAGCACAGATACCTTGCCAGAAGCCAAATATGTAATAGACAAGAGCTACTGCTTGCTCAACGAAGTGGACTCAACACCCCATATTAAACGCCTAAGAATATACCTGACTAGTAAGAATCTTAAAACCTATGGATTTATATGTCTCCGAAAGAGAATCAAGCATGTGTACAGCAGCATAAACGCAGCAGTGATAGGATTGGTGAGGTTCGGTGAGCAAATGCAGACCCTTTGAAGTCATATTGCATGGTACCCATTCCATGGTTCTCAACTCTCCAGGTTTAAGGGATTCTTCCTTCAGCTAAAACATGCATGTGGAACTCAGAGTATGATCCACCGTGTGATCGGGAAACGTGTTCAAATGTGTCTCACTTTTCGTCCCCTGGTACTCGGGTGCCACATTCCAGACGCTTTACTAACACTCTCCCCACTTGGAGAGTCAGTGCCTTTAACCTCCTGTTTGGCCCAGTTTGCAATTTCTGCGGAAAATGAACAGGAATAGGGACAATCAATGAGAGACTAGCTGGAGGTGTCTGGACGGGCAAATTTAACTCTCATTTCCCACCAGGAAGAGGAATTAACCAAAGGCTCAGCGAGCCATGCCGGAACCACACTAGGGCCAGAAGCAATCCTGCAGTGTTGCAGCCAGCTCACAAGAAAGCGAGTTGAAGAAAGGAGCTCAGGGGCTCTGTCATTCACAAACCTGCAGAGTTATAAATGACAGCTATCGTCCAAAAATATATTGAAGTAAGGCTGTCAAGAGGACTTGAAAGCGGGGCAGAATTGCAGGAAACCGATTTCAGGAGGTAGACTGGAATTGCATGTAAAGCATAGGAAAAGAGGCAGAACGTCCACAATGATGCACTTGGCCAAAAAGGGCGTATGCGTTTTTTCCTGAATATATTCAGGAAAAAACGCATACGCCCTTTTTGGCCAACCAAGCAAGCTTGCAAAGGAAATCTGCACTACAATGAAGTCTCACTGCCCCCCGGTCAAAAGGGCCATCTGAAAAAAGTGTAAAATCCAGAAAGGCAGGACAGGCCATGGAGAACTGGGAGCCTAGTTAGGCTGATGGGCGGGATGTAAATTGCCAAGAGCCACTCTGGAGAAGTGTATGGTGTTTCCTGAAACATCTAAAAAACAAAGCAACAGAGCCTAGGGCACTTCCACTTATGGTCCTATAGCTTAGGGAAATTAAAATCAAAAAGACACAGCCACCCCAAAGTTTGGGACGGCTCTGTTTACAAGAACCTCGTTTATGGTACAAGTTCAATATCGCAGAAAGCGAAAAATGGATAAAGAAGTTGTGGTACTAACGTACAATGAAATATCACTCAGCAATGAAATCTATGTCATCAGGCCAGTAGCAGCATAATGAGTGGATTCAGGTACGATGATTCTAAGTGAAATAAGTCACACAGAAAAAGAAACATCATAAGATATCACTAATACACGGAATGTAAACTTGGCTACACAGGAACTGAATTACAAAACAGAATAGGGTCTCAAATGTAGAAAACCAACTTATGCTTGCTTAAGGGGAAAGGTGAGTTGGGGTGCTGCATAAAACCAGAGATTGAAATTAGCACAGATACCTTTCCATAAGCCAAATATGTAATAGACAAGAGCTACTGCTTGCTCAACGAAGTGGACTCAACACCCCATATTAAACGCCTAAGAATATACCTGAGTAGTAAGAATCTTAAAACCTATGGATTTATATGTCTCCGAAAGAGAATCAAGCGTGTGTACAGAGGCATAAACGCAGCAGTGATAGGATTGGTGATGTTCGGTGAGCAAATGCAGACCCTTTGAAGTCATATTGCATGGTACCCATTCCATGGTTCTCAACTCTCCAGGTTTAAGGGATTCTTCCTTCAGCTAAAACATGCATGTGGAACTCAGAGTATGATCCACCGTGTGATCAGGAAACGTGTTCAAATGTGTCTCACTTTTCGTCCCCTGGTACTCGGGTGCAACATTCCAGACGCTTTACTAACACTCTCCCCACTTGGAGAGTCAGTGCCTTTAACCTCCTGTTTGGCCCAGTTTGCAATTTCTGCGGAAAATGAACAGGCATAGGGAGAATCAATGAGAGACTAGCTGGAGGTGTCTGGACGGGCAAATTTAACTCTCATTTCCCACCAGGAAGAGGAATTAACCAAAGGCTCAGCGAGCCATGCCGGAACCACACTAGGGCCTGAAGCAATCCTGCGGTGTTGTGGCCAGCTCACAAGAAAGCGAGTTGAAGAAAGGAGCTCAGGGGCTCTGTCATTCACAAACCTGCAGAGTTATAAATGACAGCTATCGTCCAAAAATATATTGAAGTAAGGCTGCCAAGAGGACTTGAAAGCGGGGCAGAATTGCAGGAAACCGATTTCAGGAGGTAGACTGGAATTGCATGTAAAGCATAGGAAAAGAGGCAGAACGTCCACAATGATGCACTTGGCCAAAAAGGGCGTATGCGTTTTTTCCTGAATATATTCAGGAAAAAACGCATACGCCCTTTTTGGCCAACCAAGCAAGCTTGCAAAGGAAATCTGCACTACAATGAAGTCTCACTGCCCCCCGGTCAAAAGGGCCATCTGAAAAAAGTGTAAAATCCAGAAAGGCAGGACAGGCCATGGAGAACTGGGAGCCTAGTTAGGCTGATGGGCGGGATGTAAATTGCCAACAGCCACTCTGGAGAAGTGTATGGTGTTTCCTGAAACATCTAAAAAACAAAGCAACAGAGCCTAGGGCACTTCCACTTATGGTCCTATAGCTTAGGGAAATTAAAATCAAAAAGACACAGCCACCCCAAAGTTTGGGATGGCTCTGTTTACAAGAACCTCGTTTACGGTACAAGTTCAATATCGCAGAAAGTGAAAAATGGATAAAGAAGTTGTGGTACTAACGTACAATGAAATATCACTCAGCAATGAAATCTATGTCATCAGGCCCATAGCAGCATAATGAGTGGATTCAGGTATGATGATTCTAAGTGAAATAAGTCACACAGAAAAAGAAACATCATAAGATATCACTAATACACAGAATGTAAACTTAGCTACACAGGAACTGAATTACAAAACAGAATAGGGTCTCAAATGTAGAAAACCAACTTATGCTTGCTTAAGGGGAAAGGTGAGTTGGGGTGCTGCATAAAACCAGAGATTGAAATTAGCACAGATACCTTGCCAGAAGCCAAATATGTAATAGACAAGAGCTACTGCTTGCTCAACGAAGTGGACTCAACACCCCATATTAAACGCCTAAGAATATACCTGACTAGTAAGAATCTTAAAACCTATGGATTTATATGTCTCCGAAAGAGAATCAAGCATGTGTACAGCGGCATAAACGCAGCAGTGATAGGATTGGTGAGGTTCGGTGAGCAAATGCAGACCCTTTGAAGTCATATTGCATGGTACCCATTCCATGGTTCTCAACTCTCCAGGTTTAAGGGATTCTTCCTTCAGCTAAAACATGCATGTGGAACTCAGAGTATGATCCACCGTGTGATCGGGAAACGTGTTCAAATGTGTCTCACTTTTCGCCCCTGGTACTCGGGTGCCACATTCCAGACGCTTTACTAACACTCTCCCCACATGGAGAGTCAGTGCCTTTAACCTCCTGTTTGGCCCAGTTTGCAATTTCTGCGGAAAATGAACAGGAATAGGGACAATCAATGAGAGACTAGCTGGAGGTGTCTGGACGGGCAAATTTAACTCTCATTTCCCACCAGGAAGAGGAATTAACCAAAGGCTCAGCAAGCCATGCCGGAACCACACTAGGGCCTGAAGCAATCCTGCAGTGTTGCAGCCAGCTCACAAGAAAGCGAGTTGAAGAAAGGAGCTCAGGGGCTCTGTCATTCACAAACCTGCAGAGTTATAAATGACAGCTATCGTCCAAAAATATATTGAAGTAAGGCTGCCAAGAGGACTTGAAAGCGGGGCAGAATTGCAGGAAACCGATTTCAGGAGGTAGACTGGAATTGCATGTAAAGCATAGGAAAAGAGGCAGAGCGTCCACAATGATGCACTTGGCCAAAAAGGGCGTATGCGTTTTTTCCTGAATATATTCAGGAAAAAACGCATATGCCCTTTTTGGCCAACCAAGCAAGCTTGCAAAGGAAATCTGCACTACAATGAAGTCTCACTGCCCCCCGGTCAAAAGGGCCATCTGAAAAAAGTGTAAAATCCAGAAAGGCAGGACAGGCCTTGGAGAACTGGGAGCCTAGTTAGGCTGATGGGCGGGATGTAAATTGCCAAGAGCCACTCTGGAGAAGTGTATGGTGTTTCCTGAAACATCTAAAAAACAAAGCAACAGAGCCTAGGGCACTTCCACTTATGGTCCTATAGCTTAGGGAAATTAAAATCAAAAAGACACAGCCACCCCAAAGTTTGGGATGGCTCTGTTTACAAGAACCTCGTTTACGGTACAAGTTCAATATCACAGAAAGCGAAAAATGGATAAAGAAGTTGTGATACTAACGTACAATGAAATATCACTCAGCAATGAAATCTATGTCATCAGGCCAGTAGCAGCATAATGAGTGGATTCAGGTACGATGATTCTAAGTGAAATAAGTCACACAGAAAAAGAAACATCATAAGATATCACTAATACACGGAATGTAAACTTGGCTACACAGGAACTGAATTACAAAACAGAATAGGGTCTCAAATGTAGAAAACCAACTTATGCTTGCTTAAGGGGAAAGGTGAGTTGGGGTGCTACATAAAACCGGAGATTGAAATTAGCACAGATACCTTTCCATAAGCCAAATATGTAATAGACAAGAGCTACTGCTTGCTCAACGAAGTGGACTCAACATCCCATATTAAACGCCTAAGAATATACCTGACTAGTAAGAATCTTAAAACCTATGGATTTATATGTCTCCGAAAGAGAATCAAGCGTGTGTACAGCGGCATAAACGCAGCAGGGATAGGATTGGTGAGTTTCGGTGAGCAAATGCAGACCCTTTGAAGTCATATTGCATGGTACCCATTCCATGGTTCTCAACTCTCCATGTTTAAGGGATTCTTCCTTCAGCTAAAACATGCATGTGGAACTCAGAGTATGATCCACCGTGTGATCGGGAAACGTGTTCAAATGTGTCTCACTTTTCGTCCCCTGGTACTCGGGTGCAACATTCCAGACGCTTTACTAACACTCTCCCCACTTGGAGAGTCAGTGCCTTTAACCTCCTGTTTGGCCCAGTTTGCAATTTCTGCGGAAAATGAACAGGAATAGGGAGAATCAATGAGAGACTAGCTGGAGGTGTCTGGACGGGCAAATTTAACTCTCATTTCCCACCAGGAAGAGGAATTAACCAAAGGCTCAGCGAGCCATGCCGGAACCACACTAGGGCCAGAAGCAATCCTGCAGTGTTGCAGCCAGCTCACAAGAAAGCGAGTTGAAGAAAGGAGCTCAGGGTCTCTGTCATTCACAAACCTGCAGAGTTATAAATGACAGCTATCGTCCAAAAATATATTGAAGTAAGGCTGTCAAGAGGACTTGAAAGCGGGGCAGAATTGCAGGAAACCGATTTCAGGAGGTAGACTGGAATTGCATGTAAAGCATAGGAAAAGAGGCAGAACGTCCACAATGATGCACTTGGCCAAAAAGGGCGTATGCGTTTTTTCCTGAATATATTCAGGAAAAAACGCATACGCCCTTTTTGGCCAACCAAGCAAGCTTGCAAAGGAAATCTGCACTACAATGAAGTCTCACTGCCCCCCGGTCAAAAGGGCCATCTGAAAAAAGTGTAAAATCCAGAAAGGCAGGACAGGCCATGGAGAACTGGGAGCCTAGTTAGGCTGATGGGCGGGATGTAAATTGCCAAGAGCCACTCTGGAGAAGTGTATGGTGTTTCCTGAAACATCTAAAAAACAAAGCAACAGAGCCTAGGGCACTTCCACTTATGGTCCTATAGCTTAGGGAAATTAAAATCAAAAAGACACAGCCACCCCAAAGTTTGGGACGGCTCTGTTTACAAGAACCTCGTTTATGGTACAAGTACAATATCGCAGAAAGCGAAAAATGGATAAAGAAGTTGTGGTACTAACGTACAATGAAATATCACTCAGCAATGAAATCTATGTCATCAGGCCCATAGCAGCATAATGAGTGGATTCAGGTACGATGATTCTAAGTGAAATAAGTCACACAGAAAAAGAAACATCATAAGATATCACTAATACACGGAATGTAAACTTGGCTACACAGGAACTGAATTACAAAACAGAATAGGGTCTCAAATGTAGAAAACCAACTTATGCTTGCTTAAGGGGAAAGGTGAGTTGGGGTGCTGCATAAAACCAGAGATTGAAATTAGCACAGATACCTTTCCATAAGCCAAATATGTAATAGACAAGAGCTACTGCTTGCTCAACGAAGTGGACTCAACACCCCATATTAAACGCCTAAGAATATACCTGAGTAGTAAGAATCTTAAAACCTATGGATTTATATGTCTCCGAAAGAGAATCAAGCATGTGTACAGCGGCATAAACGCAGCAGTGATAGGATTGGTGAGGTTCGGTGAGCAAATGCAGACCCTTTGAAGTCATATTGCATGGTACCCATTCCATGGTTCTCAACTCTCCAGGTTTAAGGGATTCTTCCTTCAGCTAAAACATGCATGTGGAACTCAGAGTATGATCCACCGTGTGATCGGGAAACGTGTTCAAATGTGTCTCACTTTTCGTCCCCTGGTACTCGGGTGCCACATTCCAGACGCTTTACTAACACTCTCCCCACTTGGAGAGTCAGTGCCTTTAACCTCCTGTTTGGCCCAGTTTGCAATTTCTGCGGAAAATGAACAGGAATAGGGACAATCAATGAGAGACTAGCTGGAGGTGTCTGGACGGGCAAATTTAACTCTCATTTCCCACCAGGAAGAGGAATTAACCAAAGGCTCAGCGAGCCATGCCGGAACCACACTAGGGCCTGAAGCAATCCTGCAGTGTTGCAGCCAGCTCACAAGAAAGCGAGTTGAAGAAAGGAGCTCAGGGGCTCTGTCATTCACAAACCTGCAGAGTTATAAATGACAGCTATCGTCCAAAAATATATTGAAGTAAGGCTGCCAAGAGGACTTGAAAGCGGGGCAGAATTGCAGGAAACCGATTTCAGGAGGTAGACTGGAATTGCATGTAAAGCATAGGAAAAGAGGCAGAACGTCCACAATGATGCACTTGGCCAAAAAGGGCGTATGCGTTTTTTCCTGAATATATTCAGGAAAAAACGCATACGCCCTTTTTGGCCAACCAAGCAAGCTTGCAAAGGAAATCTGCACTACAATGAAGTCTCACTGCTCCCCGGTCAAAAGGGCCATCTGAAAAAAGTGTAAAATCCAGAAAGGCAGGACAGGCCATGGAGAACTGGGAGCCTAGTTAGGCTGATGGGCGGGATGTAAATTGCCAACAGCCACTCTGGAGAAGTGTATGGTGTTTCCTGAAACATCTAAAAAACAAAGCAACAGAGCCTAGGGCACTTCCACTTATGGTCCTATAGCTTAGGGAAATTAAAATCAAAAAGACACAGCCACCCCAAAGTTTGGGATGGCTCTGTTTACAAGAACCTCGTTTACGGTACAAGTTCAATATCGCAGAAAGCGAAAAATGGATAAAGAAGTTGTGGTACTAACGTACAATGAAATATCACTCAGCAATGAAATCTATGTCATCAGGCCCATAGCAGCATAATGAGTGGATTCAGGTACGATGATTCTAAGTGAAATAAGTCACACAGAAAAAGAAACATCATAAGATATCACTAATACACGGAATGTAAACTTGGCTACACAGGAACTGAATTACAAAACAGAATAGGGTCTCAAATGTAGAAAACCAACTTATGCTTGCTTAAGGGGAAAGGTGAGTTGGGGTGCTGCATAAAACCAGAGATTGAAATTAGCACAGATACCTTTCCATAAGCCAAATATGTAATAGACAAGAGCTACTGCTTGCTCAACGAAGTGGACTCAACACCCCATATTAAACGCCTAAGAATATACCTGACTAGTAAGAATCTTAAAACCTATGGATTTATATGTCTCCGAAAGAGAATCAAGCGTGTGTCCAGCAGCCTAAATGCAGCAGTGATAGGATTGGTGAGGTTCGGTGAGCAAATGCAGACCCTTTGAAGTCATATTGCATGGTACCCATTCCATGGTTCTCAACTCTCCAGGTTTAAGGGATTCTTCCTTCAGCTAAAACATGCATGTGGAACTCAGAGTATGATCCACCGTGTGATCAGGAAACGTGTTCAAATGTGTCTCACTTTTCGTCCCCTGGTACTCGGGTGCAACATTCCAGACGCTTTACTAACACTCTCCCCACTTGGAGAGTCAGTGCCTTTAAACTCCTGTTTGGCCCAGTTTGCAATTTCTGCGGAAAATGAAGAGGCATAGGGAGAATCAATGAGAGACTAGCTGGAGGTGTCTGGACGGGCAAATTTAACTCTCATTTCCCACCAGGAAGAGGAATTAACCAAAGGCTCAGCGAGCCATGCCGGAACCACACTAGGGCCTGAAGCAATCCTGCGGTGTTGCGGCCAGCTCACAAGAAAGCGAGTTGAAGAAAGGAGCTCAGGGGCTCTGTCATTCACAAACCTGCAGAGTTATAAATGACAGCTATCCTCCAAAAATATATTGAAGTAAGGCTGCCAAGAGGACTTGAAAGCGGGGCAGAATTGCAGGAAACCGATTTCAGGAGGTAGACTGGAATTGCATGTAAAGCATAGGAAAAGAGGCAGAACGTCCACAATGATGCACTTGGCCAAAAAGGGCGTATGCGTTTTTTCCTGAATATATTCAGGAAAAAACGCATACGCCCTTTTTGGCCAACCAAGCAAGCTTGCAAAGGAAATCTGCACTACAATGAAGTCTCACTGCCCCCCGGTCAAAAGGGCCATCTGAAAAAAGTGTAAAATCCAGAAAGGCAGGACAGGCCTTGGAGAACTGGGAGCCTAGTTAGGCTGATGGGCGGGATGTAAATTGCCAACAGCCACTCTGGAGAAGTGTATGTTGTTTCCTGAAACATCTAAAAAACAAAGCAACAGAGCCTAGGGCACTTCCACTTATGGTCCTATAGCTTAGGGAAATTAAAATCAAAAAGACACAGCCACCCCAAAGTTTGGGATGGCTCTGTTTACAAGAACCTCGTTTACGGTACAAGTTCAATATCGCAGAAAGCGAAAAATGGATAAAGAAGTTGTGGTACTAACGTACAATGAAATATCACTCATCAATGAAATCTATGTCATCAGGCCCATAGCAGCATAATGAGTGGATTCAGGTATGATGATTCTAAGTGAAATAAGTCACACAGAAAAAGAAACATCATAAGATATCACTAATACACGGAATGTAAACTTAGCTACACAGGAACTGAATTACAAAACAGAATAGGGTCTCAAATGTAGAAAACCAACTTATGCTTGCTTAAGGGGAAAGGTGAGTTGGGGTGCTGCATAAAACCAGAGATTGAAATTAGCACAGATACCTTGCCATAAGCCAAATATGTAATAGACAAGAGCTACTGCTTGCTCAACGAAGTGGACTCAACACCCCATATTAAACGCCTAAGAATATACCTGACTAGTAAGAATCTTAAAACCTATGGATTTATATGTCTCCGAAAGAGAATCAAGCATGTGTACAGCGGCATAAACGCAGCAGTGATAGGATTGGTGAGGTTCGGTGAGCAAATGCAGACCCTTTGAAGTCATATTGCATGGTACCCATTCCATGGTTCTCAACACTCCAGGTTTAAGGGATTCTTCCTTCAGCTAAAACATGCATGTGGAACTCAGAGTATGATCCACCGTGTGATCGGGAAACGTGTTCAAATGTGTCTCACTTTTCGTCCCCTGGTACTCGGGTGCCACATTCCAGACGCTTTACTAACACTCTCCCCACTTGGAGAGTCAGTGCCTTTAACCTCCTGTTTGGCCCAGTTTGCAATTTCTGCGGAAAATGAACAGGAATAGGGACAATCAATGAGAGACTAGCTGGAGGTGTCTGGACGGGCAAATTTAACTCTCATTTCCCACCAGGAAGAGGAATTAACCAAAGGCTCAGCGAGCCATGCCGGAACCACACTAGGGCCTGAAGCAATCCTGCAGTGTTGCAGCCAGCTCACAAGAAAGCGAGTTGAAGAAAGGAGCTCAGGGGCTCTGTCATTCACAAACCTGCAGAGTTATAAATGACAGCTATCGTCCAAAAATATATTGAAGTAAGGCTGCCAAGAGGACTTGAAAGCGGGGCAGAATTGCAGGAAACCGATTTCAGGAGGTAGACTGGAATTGCATGTAAAGCATAGGAAAAGAGGCAGAACGTCCACAATGATGCACTTGGCCAAAAAGGGCGTATGCGTTTTTTCCTGAATATATTCAGGAAAAAACGCATACGCCCTTTTTGGCCAACCAAGCAAGCTTGCAAAGGAAATCTGCACTACAATGAAGTCTCACTGCCCCCCGGTCAAAAGGGCCATCTGAAAAAAGTGTAAAATCCAGAAAGGCAGGACAGGCCATGGAGAACTGGGAGCCTAGTTAGGCTGATGGGCGGGATGTAAATTGCCAACAGCCACTCTGGAGAAGTGTATGGTGTTTCCTGAAACATCTAAAAAACAAAGCAACAGAGCCTAGGGCACTTCCACTTATGGTCCTATAGCTTAGGGAAATTAAAATCAAAAAGACACAGCCACCCCAAAGTTTGGGATGGCTCTGTTTACAAGAACCTCGTTTACAGTACAAGTTCAATATCGCAGAAAGCGAAAAATGGATAAAGAAGTTGTGGTACTAACGTACAATGAAATATCACTCAGCAATGAAATCTATGTCATCAGGCCCATAGCAGCATAATGAGTGGATTCAGGTACGATGATTCTAAGTGAAATAAGTCACACAGAAAAAGAAACATCATAAGATATCACTAATACACGGAATGTAAACTTGGCTACACAGGAACTGAATTACAAAACAGAATAGGGTCTCAAATGTAGAAAACCAACTTATGCTTGCTTAAGGGGAAAGGTGAGTTGGGGTGCTGCATAAAACCAGAGATTGAAATTAGCACAGATACCTTTCCATAAGCCAAATATGTAATAGACAAGAGCTACTGCTTGCTCAATGAAGTGGACTCAACACCCCATATTAAACGCCTAAGAATATACCTGACTAGTAAGAATCTTAAAACCTATGGATTTATATGTCTCCGAAAGAGAATCAAGCGTGTGTCCAGCAGCCTAAATGCAGCAGTGATAGGATTGGTGAGGTTCGGTGAGCAAATGCAGACCCTTTGAAGTCATATTGCATGGTACCCATTCCATGGTTCTCAACTCTCCAGGTTTAAGGGATTCTTCCTTCAGCTAAAACATGCATGTGGAACTCAGAGTATGATCCACCGTGTGATCAGGAAACGTGTTCAAATGTGTCTCACTTTTCGTCCCCTGGTACTCGGGTGCAACATTCCAGACGCTTTACTAACACTCTCCCCACTTGGAGAGTCAGTGCCTTTAAACTCCTGTTTGGCCCAGTTTGCAATTTCTGCGGAAAATGAACAGGCATAGGGAGAATCAATGAGAGACTAGCTGGAGGTGTCTGGACGGGCAAATTTAACTCTCATTTCCCACCAGGAAGAGGAATTAACCAAAGGCTCAGCGAGCCATGCCGGAACCACACTAGGGCCTGAAGCAATCCTGCGGTGTTGCGGCCAGCTCACAAGAAAGCGAGTTGAAGAAAGGAGCTCAGGGGCTCTGTCATTCACAAACCTGCAGAGTTATAAATGACAGCTATCCTCCAAAAATATATTGAAGTAAGGCTGCCAAGAGGACTTGAAAGCGGGGCAGAATTGCAGGAAACCGATTTCAGGAGGTAGACTGGAATTGCATGTAAAGCATAGGAAAAGAGGCAGAACGTCCACAATGATGCACTTGGCCAAAAAGGGCGTATGCGTTTTTTCCTGAATATATTCAGGAAAAAACGCATACGCCCTTTTTGGCCAACCAAGCAAGCTTGCAAAGGAAATCTGCACTACAATGAAGTCTCACTGCCCCCCGGTCAAAAGGGCCATCTGAAAAAAGTGTAAAATCCAGAAAGGCAGGACAGGCCTTGGAGAACTGGGAGCCTAGTTAGGCTGATGGGCGGGATGTAAATTGCCAACAGCCACTCTGGAGAAGTGTATGTTGTTTCCTGAAACATCTAAAAAACAAAGCAACAGAGCCTAGGGCACTTCCACTTATGGTCCTATAGCTTAGGGAAATTAAAATCAAAAAGACACAGCCACCCCAAAGTTTGGGATGGCTCTGTTTACAAGAACCTCGTTTACGGTACAAGTTCAATATCGCAGAAAGCGAAAAATGGATAAAGAAGTTGTGGTACTAACGTACAATGAAATATCACTCATCAATGAAATCTATGTCATCAGGCCCATAGCAGCATAATGAGTGGATTCAGGTATGATGATTCTAAGTGAAATAAGTCACACAGAAAAAGAAACATCATAAGATATCACTAATACACGGAATGTAAACTTAGCTACACAGGAACTGAATTACAAAACAGAATAGGGTCTCAAATGTAGAAAACCAACTTATGCTTGCTTAAGGGGAAAGGTGAGTTGGGGTGCTGCATAAAACCAGAGATTGAAATTAGCACAGAAACCTTTCCATAAGCCAAATATGTAATAGACCAGAACTACTGCTTGCTCAACGAAGTGGACTCAACACCCCATATTAAACGCCTAAGAATATGCCTGACTAGTAAGAATCTTAAAACCTATGGATTTATATGTCTCCGAAAGAGAATCAAGCATGTGTACAGCGGCATAAACGCAGCAGTGATAGGATTGGTGAGGTTCGGTGAGCAAATGCAGACCCTTTGAAGTCATATTGCATGGTACCCATTCCATGGTTCTCAACACTCCAGGTTTAAGGGATTCTTCCTTCAGCTAAAACATGCATGTGGAACTCAGAGTATGATCCACCGTGTGATCGGGAAACGTGTTCAAATGTGTCTCACTTTTCGTCCCCTGGTACTCGGGTGCCACATTCCAGACGCTTTACTAACACTCTCCCCACTTGGAGAGTCAGTGCCTTTAACCTCCTGTTTGGCCCAGTTTGCAATTTCTGCGGAAAATGAACAGGAATAGGGACAATCAATGAGAGACTAGCTGGAGGTGTCTGGACGGGCAAATTTAACTCTCATTTCCCACCAGGAAGAGGAATTAACCAAAGGCTCAGCGAGCCATGCCGGAACCACACTAGGGCCTGAAGCAATCCTGCAGTGTTGCAGCCAGCTCACAAGAAAGCGAGTTGAAGAAAGGAGCTCAGGGGCTCTGTCATTCACAAACCTGCAGAGTTATAAATGACAGCTATCGTCCAAAAATATATTGAAGTAAGGCTGCCAAGAGGACTTGAAAGCGGGGCAGAATTGCAGGAAACCGATTTCAGGAGGTAGACTGGAATTGCATGTAAAGCATAGGAAAAGAGGCAGAACGTCCACAATGATGCACTTGGCCAAAAAGGGCGTATGCGTTTTTTCCTGAATATATTCAGGAAAAAACGCATACGCCCTTTTTGGCCAACCAAGCAAGCTTGCAAAGGAAATCTGCACTACAATGAAGTCTCACTGCCCCCCGGTCAAAAGGGCCATCTGAAAAAAGTGTAAAATCCAGAAAGGCAGGACAGGCCATGGAGAACTGGGAGCCTAGTTAGGCTGATGGGCGGGATGTAAATTGCCAACAGCCACTCTGGAGAAGTGTATGGTGTTTCCTGAAACATCTAAAAAACAAAGCAACAGAGCCTAGGGCACTTCCACTTATGGTCCTATAGCTTAGGGAAATTAAAATCAAAAAGACACAGCCACCCCAAAGTTTGGGATGGCTCTGTTTACAAGAACCTCGTTTACGGTACAAGTTCAATATCGCAGAAAGCGAAAAATGGATAAAGAAGTTGTGGTACTAACGTACAATGAAATATCACTCAGCAATGAAATCTATGTCATCAGGCCCATAGCAGCATAATGAGTGGATTCAGGTACGATGATTCTAAGTGAAATAAGTCACACAGAAAAAGAAACATCATAAGATATCACTAATACACGGAATGTAAACTTGGCTACACAGGAACTGAATTACAAAACAGAATAGGGTCTCAAATGTAGAAAACCAACTTATGCTTGCTTAAGGGGAAAGGTGAGTTGGGGTGCTGCATAAAACCAGAGATTGAAATTAGCACAGATACCTTTCCATAAGCCAAGTATGTAATAGACAAGAGCTACTGCTTGCTCAACGAAGCGGACTCAACACCCCATATTAAACGCCTAAGAATATACCTGACTAGTAAGAATCTTAAAACCTATGGATTTATATGTCTCCGAAAGAGAATCAAGCGTGTGTACAGCGGCATAAACGCAGCAGGGATAGGATTGGTGAGGTTCAGTGAGCAAATGCAGACCCTTTCAAGTCATATTGCATGGTACCCTTTCCACGGTTCTCAACTCTCCAGGTTTAAGGGATTCTTCCTTCAGCTAAAACATGCATGTGGAACCCAGAGTATGATCCACCGTGTGATCGGGAAACGTGTTCAAATGTGTCTCACTTTTCGTCCCCTGGTACTCGGGTGCCACATTCCAGACGCTTTACTAACACTCTCCCCACTTGGAGAGTCAGTGCCTTTAACCTCCTGTTTGGCCCAGTTTGCAATTTCTGCGGAAAATGAACAGGAATAGGGACAATCAATGAGAGACTAGCTGGAGGTGTCTGGACGGGCAAATTTAACTCTCATTTCCCACCAGGAAGAGGAATTAACCAAAGGCTCAGCGAGCCATGCCGGAACCACACTAGGGCCTGAAGCAATCCTGCAGTGTTGCAGCCAGCTCACAAGAAAGCGAGTTGAAGAAAGGAGCTCAGGGGCTCTGTCATTCACAAACCTGCAGAGTTATAAATGACAGCTATCGTCCAAAAATATATTGAAGTAAGGCTGCCAAGGGGACTTGAAAGCGGGGCAGAATTGCAGGAAACCGATTTCAGGAGGTAGACTGGAATTGCATGTAAAGCATAGGAAAAGAGGCAGAACGTCCACAATGATGCACTTGGCCAAAAAGGGCGTATGCGTTTTTTCCTGAATATATTCAGGAAAAAACGCATACGCCCTTTTTGGCCAACCAAGCAAGCTTGCAAAGGAAATCTGCACTACAATGAAGTCTCACTGCCCCCCGGTCAAAAGGGCCATCTGAAAAAAGTGTAAAATCCAGAAAGGCAGGACAGGCCATGGAGAACTGGGAGCCTAGTTAGGCTGATGGGCGGGATGTAAATTGCCAAGAGCCACTCTGGAGAAGTGTATGGTGTTTCCTGAAACATCTAAAAAACAAAGCAACAGAGCCTAGGGCACTTCCACTTATGGTCCTATAGCTTAGGGAAATTAAAATCAAAAAGACACAGCCACCCCAAAGTTTTGGATGGCTCTGTTTACAAGAACCTCGTTTACGGTACAAGTTCAATATCGCAGAAAGCGAAAAATGGATAAAGAAGTTGTGGTACTAACGTACAATGAAATATCACTCAGCAATGAAATCTATGTCATCAGGCCCATAGCAGCATAATGAGTGGATTCAGTTATGATGATTCTAAGTGAAATAAGTCACACAGAAAAAGAAACATCATAAGATATCACTAATACACGGAATGTAAACTTGGCTACACAGGAACTGAATTACAAAACAGAATAGGGTCTCAAATGTAGAAAACCAACTTATGCTTGCTTAAGGGGAAAGGTGAGTTGGGGTGCTGCATAAAACCAGAGATTGAAATTAGCACAGATACCTTTCCATAAGCCAAATATGTAATAGACAAGAGCTACTGCTTGCTCAATGAAGTGGACTCAACACCCCATATTAAACGCCTAAGAATATACCTGACTAGTAAGAATCTTAAAACCTATGGATTTATATGTCTCCGAAAGAGAATCAAGCGTGTGTACAGCGACATAAAAGCAGCAGTGATAGGATTGGTGAGGTTCGGTGAGCAAATGCAGACCCTTTGAAGTCATATTGCATGGTACCCATTCCATGGTTCTCAACTCTCCAGGTTTAAGGGATTCTTCCTTCAGCTAAAACATGCATGTGGAACCCAGAGTATGATCCACCGTGTGATCGGGAAACGTGTTCAAATGTGTCTCAGTTTTCTTCCCCTTTTACTCGGGTGCAACATTCTAGACGCTTTACTAACACTCTCCCCACTTGGAGAGTCAGTGCCTTTAACCTCCTGTTTGGTCCAGTTTGCAATTTCTGCGGAAAATGAACTGGAATAGGGAGAACCAATGAGAGACTAGCTGGAGGTGTCTGGACGGACAAATTTAACTCTCATTTCCCACCAGGAAGAGGAATTAACCAAAGGCTCAGCGAGCCATGCCGGAACCACACTAGGGCCTGAAGCAATCCTGCGGTGTTGCGGCAAGCTCACAAGAAAGCGAGTTGAAGAAAGGATCTCAGGGGCACTGTCATTCACAAACCTGCAGAGTTATAAATGACAGCTATCGTCCAAAAATATATTGAAGTAAGGCTGCCAAGAGGACTTGAAAGCGGGGAAGAAGTGCAGGAAACCGATTTCAGGAGGTAGACTGGAATTGCATGTAAAGCATAGGGAAAGAGGCAGAACGTCCACAATGATGCACTTGGCCAAAAAGGGCGTATGCGTTTTTTCCTGAATATATTCAGGAAAAAACGCATACGCCCTTTTTGGCCAACCAAGCAAGCTTGCAAAGGAAATCTGCACTACAATGAAGTCTCACTGCCCCCCGGTCAAAAGGGCCATCTGAAAAAAGTGTAAAATCCAGAAAGGCAGGACAGGCCATGGAGAACTGGGAGCCTAGTTAGGCTGATGGGCGGGATGCAAATTGCCAAGAGCCACTCTGGAGAAGTGTATGGTGTTTCCTGAAACATCTAAAAAACAAAGCAACAGAGCCTAGGGCACTTCCACTTATGGTCCTATAGCTTAGGGAAATTAAAATCAAAAAGACACAGCCACCTCAAAGTTTGGGACGGCTCTGTTTACAAGAACCTCATTTATGGTATAAGTTCAATATCGCAGAAAGCGAAAAATGGATAAAGAAGTTGTGGTACTTACGTACAATGCAATATCACTCAGCAATGAAATCTATGTCATCAGGCCAGTAGCAGCATAATGAGTGGATTCAGGTACGATGATTCTAAGTGAAATAAGTCACACAGAAAAAGAAACATCATAAGATATCACTAATACACGGACTGTAAACTTGGCTACACAGGAACTGAATTACAAAACAGAATAGGGTCTCAAATGTAGAAAACCAACTCATGCTTCCTTAAGGGGAAAGGTGAGTTGGGGTGCTGCATAAAACCAGAGATTGAAATTAGCACAGATACCTTGCCATAAGCCAAATATGTAATAAAGAAGAGCTACTGCTTGCTCAACGAAGTGGACTCAACACCCCATATTAAACGCCTAAGAATATACCTGACTAGTAAGAATCTTAAAACCTATGGATTTATATGTCTCTGAAAGAGAATCAAGCATGTGTACAGCGGCATAAACGCAGCAGTGATAGGATTGGTGAGGTTCGGTGAGCAAATGCAGACCCTTTGAAGTCATATTGCTTGGTACCCATTCCATGGGTCTCAACTCTCCAGGTTTAAGGGATTCTTCCTTCAGCTAAAACATGCATGTGGAACCCAGAGTATGATCCACCGTGTGATCGGAAAACGTGTTCAAATGTGTCTCAGTTTTCATACACTGGTACTCGGGTGCAACATTCCAGACGCTTTACTAACACTCTCTCCACTTGGAGAGTCAGTGCCTTTAAACTCCTGTTTGTCCCAGTTTGCAATTTCTGCGGAAAATGTACAGAAATAGGGAGAACCAATGAGAGACTAGCTGGAGGTGTCTGGACGGGCAAATTTAACTCTCATTTCCCACCAGGAAGAGGAATTAACCAGAGGCTCAGCGAGCCATGCCGGAACCACACTAGGGCCTGAAGCAATCCTGCGGTGTTGCAGCCAGCTCACAAGAAAGCGAGTTGAAGAGAGGAGCTCAGGGGCACTGTAATTCACAAACCTGCAGAGTTCTAAATGACAGCTATCGTCCAAAAATATATTGAAGTAAGGCTGCCAAGAGGACTTGAAAGCGGGGCAGAATTGCAGGAAACCGATTTCAGGAGGTAGACTGGAATTGCATGTAAAGCATAGGAAAAGAGGCAGAACGTCCACAATGATGCACTTGGCCAAAAAGGGCGTATGCGTTTTTTCCTGAATATATTCAGGAAAAAACGCATACGCCCTTTTTGGCCAACCAGCAAGCTTGCAAAGGAAATCTGCACTACAATGAAGTCTCACTGCCCCCCAGTCAAAAGGGCCATCTGAAAAAAGTGTAAAATCCAGAAAGGCAGGACAGGCCATGGAGAACTGGGAGCCTTCTTATGCTGATGGGCGGGATGTAAATTGCCAACAGCCACTCTGGGGAAGTGTATGGTGTTTCCTGAAACATCTAAAAAACAAAGCAACAGATTCTAGGGCACTTCCACTTATGGTCCTATAGCTTAGGGAAATTAAAATCAAAAACACACAGCCACCCCAAAGTTTGGGAGGGCTCTGTTTACAAGAACCTCGTTTACGGTACAAGTTCAATATCGCAGAAAGCGAACAATGGATAAAGAAGTTGTGGTACTTACGTACAATGCAATATCACTCAGCAATGAAATCTACGTCATCAGGCCCGAAGCAGCATAATGAGTGGATTCAGGTACGATCATACTAAGTGAAATAAGTCACACAGAAAATGAAACATCATAAGATATCACTAATATATGGAATGTAAACTTGGCTACACAGGAACTGAATTACAAAACAGAATAGGGTCTCAAATGTAGAAAATCAACTTATGCTTGATTAAGGGGAAAGGTGAGTTGGGGTGCTGCATAAAACCAGAGATTGAAATTAGCACAGATACCTTTCCATAAGCCAAATATGTAATAGACAAGAGCTACTGCTTGCTCAACGAAGTGGACTCAACACCCCATATTAAACGCCTAAGAATATACCTGACTAGTAAGAATCTTAAAATCTATGGATTTATATGTCTCCGAAAGAGAATCAAGCGTGTGTACAGCGGCATAAACGCAGCAGTGATAGGATTGGTGAGGTTCGGTGAGCAAATGCAGACCCTTTGAAGTCATATTGCATGGTACCCATTCCATGGTTCTCAACTCTCCAGGTTTAAGGGATTCTTCCTTCAGCTAAAACATGCATGTGGAACCCAGAGTATGATCCACCGTGTGATCAGGAAACGTGTTGAAATGTGTCTCAGTTTTCGTCCCCTGGTACTCGGGTGCAACATTCCAGACGCTTTACTAACACTCTCCCCACTTGTAGAGTCAGTGCCTTTAACCTCCTGTTTGGCCCAGTTTGCAATTTCTGCGTAAGATGAACAGGAATACGGAGAACCAATGAGAGATTATCTGTAGGTGTCTGGATGGGCAAATTTAACTCTCATTTCCCACCGGGAAGACGAATGATCCAAAGTCTCCGCGTGCCATGCTGGAAGCAGATTAGGACCTGAAGAGATCCTGTGGTTTTGTGGCCAGCTCACAAGAAAGCGAGTTGGAGAAAGGAGCTCTGGGGCACTGTAATTCACAAACCTGCAGAGTTATAAATGACAGGTATCATCCAAAATTATACTGAAGTAAGGCTGCGAAGAGGACTTGAAAACGGTGCAGAATTGCTGGAAACCGATTTCAGAAGGTACATGGGAGTCGCTCTTAAAGCATAGGAAAAGAGACAGAACTTGGAAAATAATGCACTTGGCAAAAGAGGGCATATGTGTTTTATCCAGAGCTCTCATAACCGAGGGGAGGAGATTCCCAGCAGGCTCCAACTGCCACCTGAAGGCTCACGTTGTCAAGGCAACGTGAGCAAGCCAGGCAGGAGTTACCTCACAGCAGAGGTCCCAGCTCACAGAAGGGTGAGAAAACCAGCCAACATCAGACTCTCACCAGAGGGCCCACATCACCAAGGGCATGTGAACCAGGCAGGAGTGTCTTCACACCAGTGGGACCACATCATCGAAAGGTGAGGTACTCAGCACATGTGTCCTCAAACCAGAGGACTCACATCACCAAGGGCCTCGGAGTGAGGCAGGCAGGAGTAGCCTCACAACACTGGGCCCATAGAACAAAAAAGTGAGGAATCCAGCAGTTGGAACCTCCCAGCAGGCGGCCCAGAGCACTGAGGCTATGGGATCCAGGCCACAGTGAACTCACAGAAGAGGGCCCATGTCATGAAACTGAGCAACCCAGCCATTGAGACCTCAGAGCAGGAGGCCCACATCCCCATGGGGATATAAATCTGGTAGGAGTGTCCTCGCACCACTGAGAACGTATCAGAAAATTTTGGGAGACCAGCAGTTAGGGTCTGACGCCAGAGGACCCTCATCACCAAGGGAAGGAGGCTCCCAGCAGGCTCCAACTGCCACCAGAGGGCTGACGTCGCCAAGGCGATGTGTACCAACCAGGCACGAATGACCTCACAGCAGAGGGTCCACCTCACAGAAGTGTGATGAACCCAGTCAGGATCAGACTCGCACCAGAGGGCCCACATCACCAAATGGATTGGAACCAGGCAGGAGTGTCCTCACATGAGTAGGGCCACATCATCTAAAGGTGAGGAACCCAGAACATGTGGCTTCAAACCATAGGACACCCATCACCAAGGGGCTGGGAGTGAGGCAGGCAGGAGGAGCCTCACAACAGAGGGCCCAAAAATAAGAAAGGTGAGGAATCCAGCAGTTGGAACCTCCCAGCAGGCGGCCCAGAGCACAGAGGCTAGGGGATCCAGGCCAGAGTGAACTAACACCAGACAGCCCACATCATGAAACTGTGAGCAACCCAGACATTGGGACCTCAGAGCAGAAGGCCCACATCCCCATGGTGATGGGAACATGACAGGAGTGTCCTGGTATCACTGGGCTCACATCAGAAAACGTGGGGTGCTCAGAAGTTAGGGCCTGACGCTAGAGGGCACTCATCACCGAGGGGAGGAGGCTCCCAGCAGGATCCAGCTGCCACCAGAGGGCCAACGTCACCAAGGCGATGTGTGCCAACCCGGCAGGAGTGACCTCACAGCAGAGGGCCCACCTCACAGAAGGGTGAGGAACGCAGCCAGGATCAGACTCTCACCAGAGGGCCCACATCACCAAGGGGATGGGAACAAGGCAGGAGTGTCCCCACACCAGTGGGACAACATCATCGAAAGGTGAGGATCCCAGCACATGTAGCCTCAAACCAGAGGAACCACATCACTAAGGGGTTTGGAATGAGGCTGGCAGGACCAGCCTCACAACACAGGGTCCATAGAATATAAAAGTTGAGGAATCCAGCAGTTGGAACCTCCCAGCAGCGACCCAGAGCACCGAGGCTATGAGATCCAGGCAGCAGTGAACTCACAGCAGACGGCCCACATCATGAACCTGTGAGCAGCCCAGCCGTTGGGACCTCAGAACAGAAGGCCCACATCCCCATTGGGATGGGAACCTGGCAGGAGTGGCCTTGCACCACTTAGCACATATCAGAAAATGTTAGGAGCCCAGCAGTTAGGGCCTGATGCCAGGGGGCCCTCATAACTGAGGGGAGGAGACTCCCAGCAGGTTCCAACTGCCAACAGAGGGCCCACGTCTACAAGGAGGCATGCGCCAGCCAGGCAGTAGTGACCTCACAGCAGAGGGCCTACCTCACAGAAGAGTGAGGAACCTAGCCAGGATAAGACTGTCACCAGAAGGCCCACATCACCAAGGGGATGGGAACCAGGCAGGAGTGTCCTCACACCAGTGGGGCCACATCATTGAAAGTTGCGGAACCCAGCACATGTGGCCTCAAACCAGAGGACCCACATCACGAACGGGTTGCGAGTGAGGCAGGCAGGAGGAACATCGCAACACAGAACCCATAGAATACAAAAGTTGAGGAATCGAGCAGTTGGAACCTCCCAGCAGGCGGCCCAGAGCACAGAGGCTATGGCATCCAGGCCAGAGTGAACTAACAGCAGAGAGCCCACATCATGAAACTGTGAACAACCCAGCCGTTGGGACTTCAGAGCAGAAGACCCACATCCCAATGGGGATGTGAACCTGGATAGACTGTCTTCGAACCACTGGGCGCACATCACAAAATGTGGGGAGCCCAGCCGTTAGGGCCTGACGCCAGAGGGCCCTCATCACCAAGGGGAGGAGGCTCCCAGCAGGCTCCAAGTGCCACCGAGGGCTCATGTCCACAAGGCGAGGTGAGCAAGCCAAGCAGGAGTGACCTCACAGCAGACGGCCCACCTCACAGAAGGGTGAGGAACCCAGTCAGGATCAGACTCTCAACAGAGGGCCCACATCACCAAGGGGATATGAACCAGGCAGGAGTCTCCTAAGACCATTGGTCCCACATCATTGAAAGGTGAGGAACCCAGCACATGTGGCCTCAAACCAGATGACACACATCACGAAGGGGCTGGGAGTGAGGCAAGCAGGAGGATCCTCACAACAGAGGGCCTAAAAAATTAAAAAAGTGAGGAATCCAGCAGTTGGAACCTCCCAGCAGGCGGCCAAGAGCACAGAGGCTATGGGATCCAGGCCACAGTGGACTAACACCAGAAAGCCCACATCATGAAATTGTGATCAACCCAGCCGTTGGAACCTCAGAGCAGAAGGCCCACATCCCCATGGAGATGGGAACCTAAGAGGAGTGCCCGAGCATCACTGGGCTCACTAAGAAAAGTTGGGGAGCCCAGCAGTTAGGGCCTGACGTCAGAGGGCCCTCATCACAGAGGTGAGGAGGCTCCCAGCAGGGTCCAAGTGCCACCAGAGGGCTCATGTTAACAAGGCGAGGTGAGCAAGCCAGGCAAGAGTTACCTGATAGTAGAGGGCCCACCTCACAGATGGGTGAGGAACCCAGCCAGGATCAGACTCTCACCAGAGGGCCCACATCACAAAGGGGATGGGAACCAGTCAAGATTATCCTCACACCAGTGGGGCCTCATCATCTTAAGGTGAGGAACCCAGCACATGTGTCCTCAAACCAGAGGACCCACATCACCAAGGGCCTTGGAGTGAGGCAGGCAGGAGTAGCCTCACAACACAGGGCACATAATATAAAAAACGTGAGGATTCCAGCATTTAGACCTTCCAGCAGGCAGCTCAGAACACCGAGGCTATGGGATCCAGGCCGCAGTGAACTCACAGCAGAGGGCCCACATCATAAAACTGTGAGCAACCCAGGCGTTGAGACCTCAGCGCAGAAGGCCCACATCCCCATGGGAATGGGAACCTGGCTGGAGTGTCCTCGCACCACTGGGCGCACATCAGAAAATGTGGGGAGCCCATCATTTAGGGTCTGATGCCAGAGGGCCGTCATCACCGAGAGGAGGAGGCACCCTGCACGCTCCAACTGCCACCAGAGGGCTCACGTCTCCAAGGTGACTTGTGCCAGCCAGGCAGGAGTGACCTCACAGCAGAGGGCCTACCTCACAGAACGTTGAGGAACCCAGCCAGGATTAGACTCTCGCCAGAGGGCCCACCTCACCAAGGGGATGGGAACCAAGCAGGAGTGTCCTCACACGAGTGGGGCCACATCATCGAAAGGTGAGGAACGCAGCACATGTGGCCTCAAGCCATAGGACAGTCATCACCAAGGGGCTGGCAGTGAGGCAGGCAGGAGGAGCCTCACAACAGAGGGCACATAGAATAAAAAAGTTGAGGAATCCAGCAGTTGGAACCTCCCAGCAGGCGGCTCAGAGCACCGATGATAAGGGATCCTTGCCGGAGTGAACTCACAGCAGAGGGCCCACATCATGGTACTGTGAGCAAGCCAGCCATTTTGACCTCAGAGCAGAAGGCCCATATCCCCATGGGGATGGGAACATGGCAAGAGTGTCCTCACTCACTTGGCACACATCAGAAAATGTGGGGAACCCAGCAGTTATGGCCTAAGGCAAGAGGGCCCTCATCACCGAGGGGAGGAGGATCCCAGCACACTCCAACTGCCACCAGAGGGCCCACGTCGCCAAGGTGACGTGTGTCAGACAGGCATGATTGACCTCACAGCAGAGGGTCCACCTCACAGACGGGTGGGGAACCCAGCCAGGATCAGACTCTCACCTGAGGACTCACATCAGCAAGGGGATGGGAACCAGTCAGGACTGTCTTCCCTCCAGTGGGGCCACATCATCGAAAGGTGAGGAACCCAGCACATGTGGCCTCAAACCAGATGACACACATCACGAAGGGGCTGGGAGTGAGGCAGGCAGGAGGATCCTCAAAACAGAAGACCCAAAAAATTAAAAAAGTGAGGAATCCAGCAGTTGGAACCTCCCAATAGGCAGCCAAGAGCACAGAGGCTATGGGATCCAGGCCTCTGTGAACTAACACCAGAGAGCCCACATCATGAAAATGTGAACAACACAGCCGTTGGGACCTCAGAGCAGAAGGCCCACATCCCCATGGAGATGGGATCCTAAGAGGAGTTCCCAAGCATCATTGGGCTCACTAAGAAAAGTTGGTGAGCCCAGCAGTTAGGGCCTGACGCAAGAGGGCCCTCATCACCGGGGGGAGGAGATGCTCAGCATGCTCCTACTGCCACCACATGGCTGACTTCACCAAGGCAATGTGTGCCAGCCATGCAGGAGTGACCTATCAGCAGAGGGTCTCCCTCACAGAAGGGTGAGGAACACAGCCAGGAACAGACTCTCACCAGGGGGTCCACATAACCACGTAGATGAGAACCAGGCAGGAGTGTCCTCACACTAGTGGGGCCACATCATCGAAAGGTGAGGAACCCAGCAAAGGTGGCCACAAACCAGAGGACCCACATCACCAAGGGGTTGAGAGTGAGGTAGGTGTCTGGACGGGCATATTTAACACTCATTTCCCACCAGGAAGAGGAATTAACCAAAGGCTCAGCGTGCCCTGCCAGAAGCAGATTAGGGCCTGAAGCAGTCTTGCGGGTTTGCGGCCAGCTCACAAGAAAGCGAGTTGAAGAAAGGAGCTCAGGGGCCCTGTAATTCACAAACCTGCAGAGTTCTAAATGACAGCTATCGTCCAAAAATATATTGAAGTAAGGCTGCCAAGAGGACTTGAAAGCGGGGCAGAATTGCAGGAAACCGATTTCAGGAGGTAGACTGGATTTTCATTTAAAGCATAGGAAAAGAGGCAGAACATCGACAATGATGCACTTGGCAAAAAAGGGCGTATGAGTTTGTTCCTGAATATATTCAGGAAAAAACACATACGCCCTTTTTGGCAAACCAAGCAAGCTTGCAATGGAAATCCGAACTACTATGAAGTGTCACTTCCCCCCGGTCTAAAGGGCCATCTGAAAAAAGTGTAAAATCCAGAAAGGCAAGACAGGCCATGGGGAAAAAGGAGCCTTTTTATGCTGATGGGCGGGATGTAAATTGCCAACAGCCACTCTGGAGAAGTGTATGGTGTTTCCTGATACATCTGAAAAACAAAGCAACAGAGTCTAGGGCATTTCCACTTATGGTCCTATAGCTTAGGGAAATTAAAATCAAAAAGACACAGCCACCCCAAAATTTGGGACGGCTCTGTTTACAAGAACCTCGTTTATGGTACAAGTTCAATATCACAGAGAGCAAAAACTGGATAAAGAAGTTGTGGTACTTATGTACAATGCAATATCACTCAGCAATGAAATCTGTGTCACCAAGCCTGTACCAGCATAATGAGTGGATTGAGGCACGATGATTCTAAGTGAAATAAGTAACACAGAAAAAGAAACATCATAAGGTATCACTAATGCACGGAATGTAAACTTGGCTACACATGAACTGAATTACAAAACAGAACAGGGTCTCAAGTTTAGAAAACCAACTTATGCTTGCTTAAGGGGAAAGGTGAGTTGGGGTGCTGCATAAAACCAGAGTTTGAAATTAGCACAGATACCGTTCCATAAGCCAAATATGTAATAGACAAGACCTACCCCTTGTTCATCGAAATGGACTCAACAATGAGGTATCACCTCACACCTGTTAGAATGGGCATCATCTGAAAATCTACAAACAACAAATGCTGGAAAGGGTGTGGAGAAAAGGAAGCCTCTTCCACTATTGTTGGGAATATAAATTGATACAGTCACTATGGAGAACAATATGGAGTTTCTTAAGAAACTAATAATAGAATTACCATATGATACAGCAATCCCAGTACTGGACATATACCCAGACAAAACCATAAATCAAAAAGAGACATTCACCGTAATGTTCATTGCATCACTGTTTACAATATCGAGGTAATGGAAGCAACCTAAATGCCCACAGACAGACGAATGCATAAAGATGTGGTACATATATAAAATGGAATATTACTAAGCCATGAAAGGAATGAAATTGGGTCATTTGTAGAGACGTCGATGGATCTAGAGACTGTCATACAGAGTGAAGTAAGTCAGAAAGAGAAAAACAAATCTTGTATATTCATGCATATATGTGGAACCTAGAAAAACTGTACAGATTAACCGTTTTGCAAGGCATAAATAGAGCAACAGATGTAGACAACAATCGTATGGACCACAAGGGGGGAAAGCTCTTGGGGGTGGTGGTGGTGGGAGGAGTTGAGAGATTGGGATTGGCATGTAAACATTTATATGTATAAAATAGATAACCAATAAGAACCTGCTGTATAAAAATATAAAATAAAATTCAAAATTAAAAAGAAATAAAATTAAAAAATAAAACAGAAAAAACAATTATTCCCTTCACATACAGGTATTTATATGAATAAGTTATTTCCATGCTTATATCTGTAAATACAAAAAAGAGGAATAAAATCTACCTTGAACCAAAAACGAAAAAGAGAAAAAAAAAAACAGAACCCACCAGTTACTCAGAGGAAAACCGTATCAGGGCACTTGCTCCAGTTGTAAACAATTCTGAAGTTGGTCAGTGGTGGGGAATCGTCTCCCATTCAGCCAGCAACCCCCACACAACAAGCGTCCTCATTGCAAAGCTGGGGCACCGTGCCGAGGCATCTGTGAGTAAACGTGAGCTGAGCCCCAGGTCAGTTGCTGCTGAACTGTTCCCACCCTTCCCAGGTAAAACACCTGAATATATACAAGGACTTGAAAGTCTAGAGGAAGGGCCATGGAGCCACACGAGTGACAGCATGCCAGCTGACTTGGTGCCTGCAGGCCAGCCAGGATGGTCCTGGCCCTGGGTGCTCTTCTGGAAGATTTCCATTTCCCTGCCTGAGATACCCGTCCTGTCCCTGCCCCCACTGCTTTTTTCCTTCCTCACCTCTGCCCAGGGAGAAATTCCAGCAGCAGGTATGGGTGACACATCCTCTTCTTTAGCAGGTGACAGCCTGGCAACTGCTGCAGAAAGTCCAGCAGAGCCCCACTCACACTGGGCCACCCACAAAGCCGTGGCCTCTCACTCCCTCCCACCAGCCCAGCCCCGAGACTGCTGACACGGCAGAGAAAATGGCGTCAGACACAGCTGCAGGGGCTCTTGCTGCCTGGAGTGGTATTTATATTGATCTCAACCCAGGCACACCTGGGGAGGGCTGGCCGGCACGGTAAGGCTGCCCAGGTCAGCCAATCATCACCCCTCAGGGGCTCACAGTTGCAGAAAATGGAACTTGCTGAACCGGCCAGGTCCAAGGAACAGGTGTGGGCTCCTGAGAGTCAGGATAGACAAGGGGCTGCAGCTTTGGCTTGTTTTCTAATCATTTTATCTGGCCCATGAGTGGGAGACAACTTCAAGAAAACCCTCTCCTAATGAGAGGAACCCAGGAGTCAGGGAGAGGAGGGGTGGGTGGTGGTTGGAGACAGAGGCCTGGTGCCCCGGGTGCAGTGGAAGTCTCTGGAAGACCAGGTGGAGGGAGGCCACACAGAGTGATGCCCAGGGTCACAGACCTGTCGGAGCTGCTGTTTGTTAGTTCAAGTCCTGCTCTGAGGTGCTCTGTGTCAGCTCTGAGCGACAGGTGAGCTCGGGGTGCTCTTCAATGAGGGCTATGTGCACGGTTCCTGTGTGCCCAGCCCTGCCACGGTACCTGCAAGGGTAGCTCTGTATCCTGGGAGGGGCCTGACCACGAGAGCCCCGTGGGCTGGGTTGGGGGTGGGGTACCTGCCCAGGAGAGCTCCATATCCTGGGATTGGCCTGACCACGAGAGCCCCATGGGCTGCTGGGGACCTGGTAAAGGATGTCAGGACAGTCAGTGAAGCCACCGAGGATATACCTCCAGTTGCTCCTAATTCCTACACCCTGCTGGTCATTCTACCAACCACCAGGACATGGTATTCTGTATTAGTCTTCAATGATGCCTTCTTTTGTATTCCATTAGTCCCAGAGTCACAAGAAATTTTGGCTTGTGAGTGGCAGGACTCAACATACAACTAAAACAATACTTCCGGGCCGTCTTGCCCCAAGGGTTCAAAAATTCCCACACCATCTTTGGGGAAAGCTTAGCTAAAGACCGAAAAGTTCTACCTCTGGAAAAGGAAACCCTCCTTCAATATGCAGACGACATTCTGATCGCCAGCCCTACTAAGGAGGCCTCTGAACTACCAAGCCAATAAAGGATAGAAGTTGTCCAAGAAAAAGTTCAAATATCACAGACTGCGGTGACCTGCCTGGGCTTCATTCTCACACAAGGTCGGAGAAGCCCATCCCAGGAAAGGGAAGAAACCATTTGCAGCCTTACCCCTTTCTAAAATGAGAAGACAGCTTAGGGGTTCCTGGGGAGGCCAGGGTTTGCTGCTTCTGGATCCCTAACTACAGTCTACTAGCTGGGCCTCTATATGAAACACTGAAAGGAAAAGATGACGATCCTTTTGAACAGAATCCAGAAGTGGCCTTTCAAGAATGGAAAGAGCAGTCAATTCAGACCCTTGCCCTGGAACTCCCTAATTGAGCTAAACCCTTTGACCTTTCCATTCCCGGTGAAAGGTGAATCGCCATTGGAGAATTAGTGCAAAAACTGGGACCACTTGAAATGGAACAACGCAAGAATGCCATCCACGTAGGATAAACTACAGTCACCAAGGGGCTTGGCCCACTGCCACATCTGGCCAAGATACTGGCGGTATCTAAAACCCTGGAAATCAGCAGCCCAAAAGGCCACCTCCCTCCTAAGGGAAAAGGACCCCACGTGGTGATCCTAATCACCAACCATGCCCTGAAGTTGCAGGGTTCGCTCCGTGGGCACACCGACCTCGAGTGAGGAGGCCCTCCAACTCCAACATCCAGAGAGATAACCGGGGACAGCAGGGCACCATGACGACTCGTGTGAACATCACTTGACCTGGAGTTTCTCTCATAAAACAACAATAGTGTGTCCCGAAGGAGTAGACTACTGCTTGCAGGACTTACTGCACCCGCAGGGGAGCCAATAATCTTGGCGGGGGAACCGTATATCACACTGTCACCATAGAAAAGCCTACAGACACCGTGATGATGGTGGCCAATAAGACCGGCTGGACTCCTGTTTACTTCAAAAGGCTGTTGACTCAGTGGCCATCATGGTCCTTGATCACCACTGACCCTGGACTGTCTGGGAGTTGAGCGGGCAGGGCTCTGACACCTGGTGCTGTTTTTACGTTAATTCAGGGGCCTAATTGAAGAAAGAGCAGACTACTGGTCAGAGCATCTAGGCTGGCAGAAACGGTCAGCCTAAGGTGGCTGAACAAATGTGGGGCGGGGTGAAACCGGCCCCCACAGCGTCTCTGCACATCTCTTTCCTGGACCCTTAAAGGTCATTAGAATCTATAACACTTCCAATGTTGGTGCTCAGGCGGACGAGCAGGGAGGCAGGGGTCCTGGGGCCAATCAACGTCACCTGGAGGCTGCTGGGGAGAAGTTCTGTCCCTCGTCCCTTGGTATGAGGGCTCCCAACTCAGCACTCAGCAGTTACAGAAGAAGGGTCTGCACCCTCAGCACTCCAAGAATGAGGAACGGGACAAAAGGCAGAGGAGGGGTTTGTCCCCAGCAAAGCCCATGAAAAATCCCTGGGAGATAAAAATAGAATCTGGGCAATAAAGTCAAGTCTGACCTTTTTTATCCTTTGTGCTTTGTCTAATTTCACGTGCTCCTAGGGTCCCGCATGCATAGGTTCCACACCCGGCACTTCAGACCAGATTTCCTAGTGCAGAATGGCTGGGTCGACACCTCAGCTCCTGGGGCCCAGTGCAGACTCCGAGATATAGAGCCTGAGCTGCAGCCAACCCGGCCCTCGAGAGCTCCGTCCCCTCCATCCCACTGACTCTGACAGGATCTCTACACAGCAGCCCAGCCCAGCCCACAGCCCACGGGGTAGTGCATGCTCTCACCTCTCCATTCTCTGATCAAAATATAAAGTTTCCTTTGCTTGTGAACCAAACTCAGTCTTGATCTGTTGGCCCCAATGACACTGGGCAGGGGGACACTTGTTGGGGTCCACTCTGGAGGATCAGTAACAGAAATTGAGACTACTGTAACTTCAATGAACAGATGTGTGAGCCAAACTGTAGTTAACATAGAACAGTTTATAAGGCTCGGGTAAAATAAGATGTTTCTAACACTTCCATTTGATATTTCCATCACTTTATTATAAGCAAGTTCAGTGAAAAGGGTTGTCTTATTTGTCAGGTCAATATTAGAGAAATGAAGTGATTTCTTTCCAAGGATGTACATCTAATAATCTTGGTTAAAACTTAAATCTTGTTTTAAATGCTTTTCCATTGAAAATGATACCTCTCTTTCAGCTCCCCCATTTCTGAGAAGTATAAAATCTTATAATTTATTATTACCAAAGGGGAAAGGTGGGAGGAGGGATAAATTAACAGTTTGGAATTAACACATACACACTGCTATGTATAAAATAGATCATCAACAAGGAACTACTGTATAGCACAGGGAACTACACTCAATATTTTGCAATAACCTATAAGGGGAAATAATCGGAAAAAGAATAGATATTTTTATTGACATCATCTATCAATGACAGTTAAAGTGTAACCTAAGGGAAGCCGGTGGTGAGTGCTTCTGACCCTGAAGACTTCAATCATCTAAAGTTTGGACTCTGCCTACTTCCCAAGGCCCTTAATGAACATATGTGTAGCCGTAGCTTAAAAAATTCCCCAGTTTGGGTTTCGGGGAGACACTGATTTTGAAAAAGCCCTGGTGTTCTCCTTACATGAATGGGACTCTTCCTACTGCTAAAACATGTCTGTCACACCCAGAGGATGGTATACCGTCTGATCGGGAAGAGTTTGGAAAAGGCATCTCATCTCCTCATCTCCTGGTGCTCGGGTTCACCCCTCCAGCGTCTTTACTAACAGTCTCCCCACTTGGAGATGTCAGCACTGTCAACATCCTGTTGCGTACAGTTTGGAATTTGTCCAGAGGATGAAGCGGAAGGATGAGGAACAATGAGAGACAAGTCCTAGGTGTTCAGACAGGCACATGTCACTCTAATTTCCAATCAGGAAGACGAATTGACCAAAGGCTAGGGTTGCCCATGGAAACAGTATAGGGCTTGAGGAAATCCCACTGCTTTGTGGCCAGTTCCCATATACACAAGTTGAACAATGGAACTCAGGGGCAGTAAAATTCACGAAACTGCAGAGTTGAAAATATCTATCACTGAAAAATGTCTTGAGGAAAGTCAGAGAAAAGGATTGGTAAGCAAGGGAGAATGGCAGGAAAGGGATTTGAGGAGGTAGAAAGGACTCGCCATTAAGCACAAGAAAAGGGGCTGAACATTGCCAACATTGCAGTTGGCCAAAAAGGCTTTATGCGTTTTTTTTCTGTATATATTCAAGAAAAGGGCATACACTTTTTTAGCCAACCAAACAGGTGGGCACTGGAAATCAATACTACAAAAGATATCACTTCGCATCAGTCAGAAGAGCCATCCTCATAAAGTGTAAACACCAGAAATGCAGGACAGGGCAAGGAGAAGAGGGAGCCCTGTGAGGCTTAGAGTGGAAATGTATATTGCCAACGGCCATTCTGGAGAAGTGTATTGTGTTTACTAAAGCATCTAAAAAATGAGCTACAGAGCATAGGGCACTTGCACTCATGGGCGTATATCTTGGGAAAAACAAAAATCGAGAGGACACAGGCACCCCAATGTTTACTGCCTCTCTGTTTAAAAGATCCTCGACTAGGATATAACTTAAATGTCTCTGGAGGGAAAAAATGGATAGAGATGTGGTACTTATGTGGAGTGGACTATTACTCAGCCTGGAAATCAATGAAATATGGCCAGTTGTAACAACTCCGGAGGAGTTACGTATGATCATTCTAAGTGACATAATTCAAAAAGAAAAAGACACATATCATAAGATATCACTTAAAGGTGGAATCCAAAATGGCTACACATGAAATAAATTACAAAACAAAAACATAGCCAAATATGTAGAAAACACGCGTAAGGCTGCTAAACGGGAAAGGTGGGGAGGGGTGAGGCATCATCCAGGAGGTTGAAATTAGCAAAGATACCATTCCAAATACCAAACTGATAATCAACAAGGCCTACACAGTAGCTAAAAGAACTGCACTCAGCACACTCAAGTCACCGGAAAAGAATATCTATGACTGGTAAGAATCTGAAAAAGGATTTATTGATGTCTCTCTGTATGTGAATCAAGTGGATGTACAGCAGCAAGAAACAGAGCTTTGAAAATCAGCTGTAACCAATATAGTAATAAATTGAAAAAAATAAACAACAGAGAGACAGAGAAAACCTCTTACAACTTTTCCTCAGGGACAGTGATGCAACATGGATTGAACACATCTAGACCCACAGCAGGATGAGACATAAGGCTGGAAACTGTTCGCGCTAAGAGAAATGTGAGGTTGGGTGAGGAAATGCACACCCTTTAAAGTAATACTACCTGGTACCCATTCAATGGGTCCCAAATCTGCAGGTTCAAGGAATCTTCCTACAGCTAAAACATGCATGGAAAACCCAGAGGACTGTACACCATGTGATCGGGAGATGTGTCTAAAATGCACCTCATTTATCCTCTCCTGGTGCTCCTGTTCATCATTCCAGCCACGTTACTTAGAATCTCCCCACTTAGAGAATCAGCACATTTAAACTTTGTTTCACACATTTTGCAAATTGTGAGGAGGATGAATGGGAAGAGGGGGAACCAATGAGAGAATAGGTGTAGGGGTTTGGATGGGCACATGTCACACTAATTTCCCATTAAGAATAAGAATTAAAAAAAGGCCCAGCCCGCCTCGCCGGAGCCAAAATAGGGCCTGAAGCAATCCTGCGGCTTTGAGGCCAGCTCACAAAAGAGCAACTTAAAAAATGGAGCTAAGGGTCACTGCAATTCACAAACCTGCAGAGTTATAAATGAAAACTAACGTCCGAAAATATGTTGACGTAAGGCAAAGAAGAAGATCTGAATGCAAGACAGAATTGCAAGAAACAGATTTCAAGAGATAGATTGGACTCGTCTTTAAAGCACATGAAAAGCGGCAGAATTTCGACAATGATGCAGTTGGCCCCAAAGGGAGTATGCGTTTTTTCCTGAATATATCCAGGAAAAAACGCATACGCACTTTATGGGCAACCAAGCAAGCAAGCAATGCAAATGTGCACAACAAAGAAGTCTCATTTCCCACCGGTCAAAAGGGCCATCCGAAAAAATTGTAAAAACCAGAAATGCAGGACAGGCCATGGAGAACAGGGAGCCTTTATATGCTGATGGACAGTGTGTGAACTGCCGAGAGCCACTCTGGAGAAGTGTATGGTGGTTCCTAAATCATCTAAAAAACAGAGCTACAGAGCATAGGGCACTTCCAATCATGGAAGTATATCTAGGGAAGTCTAAAAATCAACAAGACACAAGTACACCACAGTTTAGGGCTACTCTGTTTACAAGAACCTCAACTTCAGTACACCTTAAATATCCCAGGAAAGAGAACAATGGATAAAGAAAATGTGGTACTTATGTACAATGGAATATCTCTTCACCATGAAATCAATGTAATAAGGCTAGTAGAAGGATAAAGAGTGGATTTAGGTCCGATAATACTACTTGAAATAAGTCAAACAGAAAAAGAAACATATCATAAGATATCACTTATAGAGGGAGGATAAATATGGCTGCACAAAAAATGAATTACAAAACAGAACAGTGTCTCACATTTAGAAAACACACTTATGTCAGCTTAAGGGGAAAGGAGAGGTGGGGTGATGCATAAAACCAGAGTTTGAAATTAGCACAGATACCGTTCAATAAACCAAATAGGTATTAGACAAGATCTACACCTTGCTCAATGAACTGGCCTCAACACACCCTATACACCGCAGAGAAATATATCTGAGTAATAAGAATCTTAAAACCCATGTATTGATATATCTCCATAAGGGAATCAAGTGTGTGCAGAGCGGCACAAACACAGCAGTGAAAATGAGCTAAACCCCATTATAGAAATAAATTTTAAAATCAAAACGCAGAAACAATGAAAGAGAGAAAAATTCTTACAAAATTCGCTGAGGGGCTGTGATGCAACCTGGAATGACCACATATAAACCCACAGCTGGATAAGACATAAGGCTGGACACTTGGGGCTGAGAGCATTGGTGAGCTTTGGTGAGCAACTGCCGAAAGTTTAATGCAATGCTTCATGCTACTCATTCCAAGGGTCCCAACACTCCAGGTTGAAGGGAATCTTCCTACAGCTAAACCATGCATGGGAAATCCAGCGGATGGTATACCATATGATCGGGAAAGGTTTCTAAAACGCACCTCATTTTCCTCTTGGGGCTCCAGATCAACATTCCAGCCACTTTACTAACAACATCTCCACATGGAGAGTCAATGCCTTTAAGTTCCGGTATCGCACAGTCTGCAGTTAGTGCGGAGGATGAATGGGAATAGGGTGAACCAGTGAGAAAATAGCTGTAGCGGTTTCAATGGGCACATGTCACTCTAATTTCACATCAGGAAGAAGAATTAACCAAAGGCAGAGCAAGGCGCAGAAGAAGAAGAATAGGGCCTGAAAAAATCCTGTGGATATGAGGAAGATCACAAAAATAAGAGCTGAAAAATGGAGGTAAGGGCCACTGAAATTCACAAACCTGCAGAGTTATAAAGGCCAACTACTTTCCAAAAGTATATTGAGGTAAGGCTATGAAGAGGCACTGACAGCAAGGCAGAATTGCAGGAAACCGATTTCAGGACGTAGACTGGAATTGCATTGAAAACATATGAAAAGACTCAGAATATCGACAATGATGCACTTGGACAAAAAGGGCGTATGAGTTTTTTCCTGAGTATATTCATGAAGAAACGCATATGCCCTTTCTGGCCAACCAAGCAAGCTTGCAAAGGAAATCTGCACTACAATGAAGTCTCACTTCCCCCTGGTCAAAAGGGCCATCTGAAAAAAGTGTAAAATCCAGAAAGGCAGGACAGGCCATGGAGAACTGGGAGCCTAGTTAGGCTGATGGGCGGGATGTAAATTGCCAACAGCCACTCTGGAGAAGTGTATGTTGTTTCCTGAAACATCTAAAAAACAAAGCAACAGAGCCTAGGGCACTTCCACTTATGGTCCTATAGCTTAGGGAAATTAAAATCAAAAAGACACAGCCACCCCAAAGTTTGGGATGGCTCTGTTTACAAGAACCTCGTTTACGGTACAAGTTCAATATCGCAGAAAGCGAAAAATGGATAAAGAAGTTGTGGTACTAACGTACAATGAAATATCACTCAGCAATGAAATCTATGTCATCAGGCCCATAGCAGCATAATGAGTGGATTCAGGTATGATGATTCTAAGTGAAATAAGTCACACAGAAAAAGAAACATCATAAGATATCACTAATACACGGAATGTAAACTTAGCTACACAGGAACTGAATTACAAAACAGAATAGGGTCTCAAATGTAGAAAACCAACTTATGCTTGCTTAAGGGGAAAGGTGAGTTGGGGTGCTGCATAAAACCAGAGATTGAAATTAGCACAGATACCTTGCCATAAGCCAAATATGTAATAGACAAGAGCTACTGCTTGCTCAACGAAGTGGACTCAACACCCCATATTAAACGCCTAAGAATATACCTGACTAGTAAGAATCTTAAAACCTATGGATTTATATGTCTCCGAAAGAGAATCAAGCATGTGTACAGCGGCATAAACGCAGCAGTGATAGGATTGGTGAGGTTCGGTGAGCAAATGCAGACCCTTTGAAGTCATATTGCATGGTACCCATTCCATGGTTCTCAACACTCCAGGTTTAAGGGATTCTTCCTTCAGCTAAAACATGCATGTGGAACTCAGAGTATGATCCACCGTGTGATCGGGAAACGTGTTCAAATGTGTCTCACTTTTCGTCCCCTGGTACTCGGGTGCCACATTCCAGACGCTTTACTAACACTCTCCCCACTTGGAGAGTCAGTGCCTTTAACCTCCTGTTTGGCCCAGTTTGCAATTTCTGCGGAAAATGAACAGGAATAGGGACAATCAATGAGAGACTAGCTGGAGGTGTCTGGACGGGCAAATTTAACTCTCATTTCCCACCAGGAAGAGGAATTAACCAAAGGCTCAGCGAGCCATGCCGGAACCACACTAGGGCCTGAAGCAATCCTGCAGTGTTGCAGCCAGCTCACAAGAAAGCGAGTTGAAGAAAGGAGCTCAGGGGCTCTGTCATTCACAAACCTGCAGAGTTATAAATGACAGCTATCGTCCAAAAATATATTGAAGTAAGGCTGCCAAGGGGACTTGAAAGCGGGGCAGAATTGCAGGAAACCGATTTCAGGAGGTAGACTGGAATTGCATGTAAAGCATAGGAAAAGAGGCAGAACGTCCACAATGATGCACTTGGCCAAAAAGGGCGTATGCGTTTTTTCCTGAATATATTCAGGAAAAAACGCATATGCCCTTTTTGGCCAACCAAGCAAGCTTGCAAAGGAAATCTGCACTACAATGAAGTCTCACTGCCCCCCGGTCAAAAGGGCGATCTGAAAAAAGTGTAAAATCCAGAAAGGCAGGACAGGCCTTGGAGAACTGGGAGCCTAGTTAGGCTGATGGGCGGGATGTACATTGCCAACAGCCACTCTGGAGAAGTGTATGTTGTTTCCTGAAACATCTAAAAAACAAAGCAACAGAGCCTAGGGCACTTCCACTTATGGTCCTATAGCTTAGGGAAATTAAAATCAAAAAGACACAGCCACCCCAAAGTTTGGGATGGCTCTGTTTACAAGAACCTCGTTTACGGTACAAGTTCAATATCGCAGAAAGCGAAAAATGGATAAAGAAGTTGTGGTACTAACGTACAATGAAATATCACTCAGCAATGAAATCTATGTCATCAGGCCCATAGCAGCATAATGAGTGGATTCAGGTATGATGATTCTAAGTGAAATAAGTCACACAGAAAAAGAAACATCATAAGATATCACTAATACACGGAATGTAAACTTAGCTACACAGGAACTGAATTACAAAACAGAATAGGGTCTCAAATGTAGAAAACCAACTTATGCTTGCTTAAGGGGAAAGGTGAGTTGGGGTGCTGCATAAAACCAGAGATTGAAATTAGCACAGATACCTTGCCATAAGCCAAATATGTAATAGACAAGAGCTACTGCTTGCTCAACGAAGTGGACTCAACACCCCATATTAAACGCCTAAGAATATACCTGACTAGTAAGAATCTTAAAACCTATGGATTTATATGTCTCCGAAAGAGAATCAAGAATGTGTACAGCGGCATAAACGCAGCAGTGATAGGATTGGTGAGGTTCCGTGAGCAAATGCAGACCCTTTGAAGTCATATTGCATGGTACCCATTCCATGGTTCTCAACACTCCAGGTTTAAGGGATTCTTCCTTCAGCTAAAACATGCATGTGGAACTCAGAGTATGATCCACCGTGTGATCGGGAAACGTGTTCAAATGTGTCTCACTTTTCGTCCCCTGGTACTCGGGTGCCACATTCCAGACGCTTTACTAACACTCTCCCCACTTAGAGAGTCAGGGCCTTTAAACTCCTGTTTGGCCCAGTTTGCAATTTCTGCGGAAAATGAACAGGAATAGGGACAATCAATGAGAGACTAGCTGGAGGTGTCTGGACGGGCAAATTTAACTCTCATTTCCCACCAGGAAGAGGAATTAACCAAAGGCTCAGCGAGCCATGCCGGAACCACACTAGGGCCTGAAGCAATCCTGCAGTATTGCAGCCAGCTCACAAGAAAGCGAGTTGAAGAAAGGAGCTCAGGGGCTCTGTCATTCACAAACCTGCAGAGTTAT
>NW_028132548.1:0-51000 GCF_964374135.1 Grampus griseus | reverse complement strand
CAAAGGAAATCTGCACTACAATGAAGTCTCACTGCCCCCCAGTCAAAAGGGCCATCTGAAAAAAGTGTAAAATCCAGAAAGGCAGGACAGGCCATGGAGAACTGGGAGCCTTGTTATGCTCATGGGCGGGATGTAAATTGCCAACAGCCACTCTGGAGAAGTGTATGGTGTTTCCTGAAACATCTAAAAAACAAAGCAACAGAGCCTAGGGCACTTCCACTTATGGTCCTATAGCTAAGGGAAATTAAAATCAAAAAGACACAGCCACCCCAAAGTTTGGGACGGCTCTGTTTACAAGAACCTCGTTTACGGTACAAATTCAATATCACAGAAAGTGAAAAATGGATAAAGAAGTTGTGGTACTTACATACAATGCAATATCACTCAGCAATGAAATCTATGTCATCAGGCCCGTAGCAGCATAATGAGTGGATTCAGGTACGATGATTCTAAGTGAAATAAGTCACACAGAAAAAGAAACATCATAAGATATCACTACTACACGGAATGTAAACTTGGCTACACAGGAACTGAATTACAAAACAGAACAGGGTCTCAAATGTAGAAAACCAACTTATGCTTGCTTAAGGGGAAAGGTGAGTTGGGGTGCTGCATAAAACCAGAGATTGAAATTAGCACAGTTACCGTTCCATAAGCCAAATATGTAATAGACATGAGCTACTCCTTGCTCAACAAAGTGGACTCAACGCCCCATATTAAACGCCTAAGAATATACCTGACAAGTAAGAATCTTAAAACCTATGGATTTATATGTCTCCGAAAGACAAACAAGCGTGTGTACAGTGGCATAAACGCAGCAGTGATAGGATCGGTGAGGTTCGGTGAGCAAATGCAGACCCTTTGAAGTCATATTGCATGGTACCCATTCCATGGGTCTCAACTCTCCAGGTTTAAGGGATTCTTCCTTCAGCTAAAACATGCATGTGGAACCCAGAGTATGATCCACCGTGTGATCGGGAAACGTGTTCAAATGTGTCAGTTTTCGTCCCCTGGTATTCAGGTGCAACATTTCAGACGCGTTACTAACTCACTCCCCACTTGGAGAGTCAGTGCCTTTAACCTCCTGTTTGGCCCAGTTTGCAATTTCTGCGGAAAATGAACAGGAATAGGGAGAACCAATGAGAGACTACCTGGAGGTGTCTGGACGGGCAAATTTAACTCTCATTTCCCACCAGGAAGAGGAATTAACCAAAGGCTCAGCGTGCCGTGCCGGAACCACACTAGGGCCTGAAGCAATCCTGCGGTGTTGCGGCCAGCTTACAAGAAAGCGAGTTGAAGAAAGGAGCTCAGGGGCACAGTAATTCACAAACCTGCAGAGTTATAAATGACAGCTATCGTCCAAAAATATATTGAAGTAAGGCTGCCAAGAGGACTTGAAAGCGGGGCCGAATTGCAGGAAACCGATTTCAGGAGGTAGACTGGAATTGCATGTAAAGCATAGGAAAAGAGGCAGAACGTCCACAATGATGCACTTGGCCAAAAAGGGCGTATGCGTTTTTTCCTGAATATATTCAGGAAAAAACGCATACGCCCTTTTTGGCCAACCAAGCAAGCTTGCAAAGGAAATCTGCACTACAATGAAGTCTCACTGCCCCCGGTCAAAAGGGCCATCTGAAAAAAGTGTAAAATCCAGAAAGACAGGACAGGCCATGGAGAACTGGGAGCCTTGTTATGCTGATGGGCAGGATATAAATTGCCAACAGCCACTCTGGAGAAGTGTATGGTGTTTCCTGAAACATCTAAAACACAAAGCAACAGAGCCTAGGGCACTTCCACTTATGGTCCTATAGCTTAGGGAAATTAAAATCAAAAAGACACAGCCACCCCAAAGTTTGGGACGGCTCTGTTTACAAGAACCTCGTTTACGGTACAAATTCAGTATCACAGAAAGTGAAAAATGGATAATGAAGTTTTGCTACTTACATACAATGCAATATCACTCAGCAATGAAATCTATGTCATCAGGCCCGTAGCAGCATAATGAGTGGTTTCAGGTACGATGATTCTAAGTGAAATAAGTCACACAGAAAAAGAAACATCATAAGATATCACTACTACACGGAATGTAAACTTGTCTACACAGGAACTGAATTACAAAACAGAACAGTGTCTCCAATGGAGAAAACCAACTTATGATTGCTTAAGGGGAAAGGTAAGTTGGGGTGCTGCATAAAACCAGAGATTGAAATTAGCACAGATACCGTTCCATAAGCCAAATATGTAATAGACTTGAGCTACTCCTTGCTCAACGAAGTGGACTCAACGCCCCATATTAAATGCCTAAGAATATACCTGACAAGTAAGAATCTTAAAACCTATGGATTTATATGTCTCCGAAAGAGAATCAAACGTGTGTACAGCGGCATAAACGCAGCAGTGATAGGATTGGTGAGGTTCGGTGAGCAAATGCAGACCCTTTGAAGTCATATTGCATGGTACCCATTCCATAGGTCTCAACTCTCCAGGTTTAAGGGATTCTTCCTTCAGCTAAAACATGCATGTGGAACCCAGTGTATGATCCACCGTGTGATCGGGAAACGTGTTCAAATGTGTCAGTTTTCGTCCCCTGGTACTCGGGTGAAACATTCCAGACGCTTTACTAACACTCTCCCCACTTGGAGAGTCAGTGCCTTTAACCTCCTGTTTGGCCCAGTTTGCAATTTCTGCGGAAAATGAACAGGAATAGGGAGAACCAATGAGAGACTAGCTGGAGGTGTCTGGACAGGCAAATTTAACTCTCATTTCCCACCAGGAAGAGGAATTAACCAAAGGCTCAGCGTGCCATGCCGGAACCACACTAGGGCCTGACGCAAGGCTGCGGTGTTGCGGTCAGCTCACAAGAAAGCGAGTTGAAGAAAGGAGCTCAGGGGCACTGTAATTCACAAACCTGCAGAGTTATAAATGACAGCTATCGTCCAAAAATATATTGAAGTAAGGCTGCCAAGAGGACTTGAAATCGGGGCAGAATTGCAGGAAACCGATTTCAGGAGGTAGACTGGAATTGCATGTAAAGCATAGGAAAAGAGGCAGAACGTCCACAATGATGCACTTGGCCAAAAAGGGCGTATGCGTTTTTTCCTGAATATATTCAGGAAAAAACGCATACGCCCTTTTTGGCCAACCAAGCAAGCTTGCAAAGGAAATCTGCACTACAATGAAGTCTCACTGCCCCCCGGTCAAAAGGGCCATCTGAAAAAAGTGTAAAATCCAGAAAGGCAGTACAGGCCATGGAGAACTGGGAGCCTTGTTATGCTCATGGGCGGGATGTAAATTGCCAACAGCCACTCTGGAGAAGTGTATGGTGTTTCCTGAAACATCTAAAAAACAAAGCAACAGAGACTAGGGCACTTCCACTTATGGTCCTATAGCTTAGGGAAATTAAAATCAAAAAGACACAGCCACCCCAAAGTTTGGGACGGCTCTGTTTACAAGAACTTCGTTTACGGTACAAGTCAATATCACACAAAGTGAAAAATGGATAAAGAAGTTGTGGTACTTACGTACAATGCAATATCACTCAGCAATGAAATCTATGTCATCAGGCCCATAGCAGCATAATGAGTGGATTCAGGTACGATGATTCTAAGTGAAATAAGTCACACAGAAAAAGAAACATCATAAGATATCACTACTACACGGAATGTAAACTTGGCTACACAGGAACTGAATTACAAAACAGAACAGGGTCTCAAATGTAGAAAACCAACTTATGCTTGCTTAAGGGGAAAGGTGAGTTGGGGTGCTGCATAAAAGCAGAGATTGAAATTAGCACAGATACCGTTCCATAAGCCAAATATGTAATAGACTTGAGCTACTCCTTGCTCAACGAAGTGGACTCAACGCCCCATATTAAACGCCTAAGAATATACCTGACTAGTAAGAATCTTAAAACCTACGGATTTATATGTCTCTGAAAGAGAATCAAGCGTGTGTACAGTGGCATAAACGCAGCAGTGATAGGATTGGTGAGGTTCGGTGAGCAAATGCAGACCCTTTGAAGTCATATTGCATGGTACCCATTCCATGGGTCTCAACTCTCCAGGTTTAAGGGATTCTTCCTTCAGCTAAAACATGCATGTGGAACCCAGAGTATGATCCACCGTGTGATCGGGAAACGTGTTCAAATGTGTCAGTTTTCGTCCCCTGGTATTCGGGTGCAACATTCCTGACGCTTTACTAACTCTCTCCCCACTTGGAGAGTCAGTGCCTTTAACCTGCTGTTTGGCCCAGTTTGCAATTTCTGCGGAAAATGAACAGGAATAGGGAGAACCAATGAGAGACTAGCTGGAGGTGTCTGGACGGGCAAATTTAACTCTCATTTCCCACCAGGAAGAGGAATTAACCAAAGGCTCAGCGTGCCGTGCCGGAACCACACTAGGTCCTGATGCAATTCTGCGGTGTTGCGGCCAGCTCACAAGAAAGCGAGTTGAAGAAAGGAGTTCAGGGGCACTGTCATTCACAGACCTGCAGAGTTATAAATGACAGCTATCATCCAAAAATATATTGAAGTAAGGCTGCCAAGAGGACTTGAAAGCGGGGCAGAATTGCAGGAAACTGATTTCAGGAGGTAGACTGGAATTGCATGTAAAGCATAGGAAAAGAGGCAGAACGTCCACAATGATGCACTTGGCCAAAAAGGGCGTATGCGTTTTTTCCTGAATATATTCAGGAAAAAACGCATACGCCCTTTTTGGCCAACCAAGCAAGCTTGCAAAGGAAATCTGCACTACAATGAAGTCTCACTGCCCCCGGTCAAAAGGGCCATCTGAAAAAAGTGTAAAATCCAGAAAGACAGGACAGGCCATGGAGAACTGGGAGCCTTGTTATGCTGATGGGCAGGATATAAATTGCCAACAGCCACTCTGGAGAAGTGTATGGTGTTTCCTGAAACATCTAAAAAACAAAGCAACAGAGCCTAGGGCACTTCCACTTATGGTCCTATAGCTTAGGGAAATTAAAATCAAAAAGACACAGCCACCCCAAAGTTTGGGACGGCTCTGTTTACAAGAACCTCGTTTACGGTACAAATTCAGTATCACAGAAAGTGAAAAATGGATAATGAAGTTTTGCTACTTACATACAATGCAATATCACTCAGCAATGAAATCTATGTCATCAGGCCCGTAGCAGCATAATGAGTGGTTTCAGGTACGATGATTCTAAGTGAAATAAGTCACACAGAAAAAGAAACATCATAAGATATCACTACTACACGGAATGTAAACTTGGCTACACAGGAACTGAATTACAAAACAGAACAGGGTCTCAAATGGAGAAAACCAACTTATGCTTGCTTAAGGGGAAAGGTGAGTTGGGGTGCTGCATAAAAGCAGAGATTGAAATTAGCACAGATACCGTTCCATAAGCCAAATATGTAATAGACATGAGCTACTCCTTGCTCAACGAAGTGGACTCAACGCCCCATATTAAACGCCTAAGAATATACCTGACAAGTAAGAATCTTAAAACCTATGGATTTATATGTCTCCGAAAGAGAATCAAACGTGTGTACAGCGGCATAAACGCAGCAGTGATAGGATTGGTGAGGTTCGGTGAGCAAATGCAGACCCTTTGAAGTCATATTGCATGGTACCCATTCCATAGGTCTCAACTCTCCAGGTTTAAGGGATTCTTCCTTCAGCTAAAACATGCATGTGGAACCCAGTGTATGATCCACCGTGTGATCGGGAAACGTGTTCAAATGTGTCAGTTTTCGTCCCCTGGTACTCAGGTGAAACATTCCAGACGGTTTACTAACACTCTCCCCACTTGGAGAGTCAGTGCCTTTAACCTCCTGTTTGGCCCAGTTTGCAATTTCTGCAGAAAATGAACAGGAATAGGGAGAACCAATGAGAGACTAGCTGGAGGTGTCTGGACGGGCAAATTTAACTCTCATTTCCCACCAGGAAGAGGAATTAACCAAAGGCTCAGCGTGCCATGCCGGAACCACACTAGGGCCTGACGCAAGGCTGCGGTGTTGCGGTCAGCTCACAAGAAAGCGAGTTGAAGAAAGGAGCTCAGGGGCACTGTAATTCTCAAAACTGCAGAGTTATAAATGACAGCTATCGTCCAAAAATATATTGAAGTAAGGCTGCCAAGAGGACTTGAAATCGGGGCAGAATTGCAGGAAACCGATTTCAGGAGGTAGACTGGAATTGCATGTAAAGCATAGGAAAAGAGGTAGAACGTCCACAATGATGCACTTGGCCAAAAAGGGCGTATGCGTTTTTTCCTGAATATATTCAGGAAAAAACGCATATGCCTTTTTGGCCAACCAAGCAAGCTTGCAAAGGATATCTGCACTACAATGAAGTCTCACTGCCCCCCGGTCAAAAGGGCGATCTGAAAAAAGTGTAAAATCCAGAAAGGCAGTACAGGCCATGGAGAACTGGGAGCCTTGTTATGCTCATGGGCGGGATGTAAATTGCCAACAGCCACTCTGGAGAAGTGTATGGTGTTTCCTGAAACATCTAAAAAACAAAGCAACAGAGACTAGGGCACTTCCACTTATGGTCCTATAGCTTAGGGAAATAAAAATCAAAAATACACAGCCACCCCAAAGTTTGGGACGGCTCTGTTTACAAGAACTTCGTTTACGGTACAAGTTCAATATCACACAAAGTGAAAATGGATAAAGAAGTTGTGGTACTTACGTACAATGCAATATCACTCAGCAATGAAATCTATGTCATCAGGCCCATAGCAGCATAATGAGTGGATTCAGGTACGATGATTCTAAGTGAAATAAGTCACACAGAAAAAGAAACATCATAAGATATCACTACTACACGGAATGTAAACTTGTCTACACAGGAACTGAATTACAAAACAGAACAGGGTCTCAAATGTAGAAAACCAACTTATGCTTGCTTAAGGGGAAAGGTGAGTTGGGGTGCTGCATAAAACCAGAGATTGAAATTAGCACAGATACCGTTCCATAAGCCAAATATGTAATAGACAAGAGCTAGTCCTTGCTCAACGAAGTGGACTCAACGCCCCATATTAAACGCCTAAGAATATACCTGACTAGTAAGAATCTTAAACCCTATGGATTTATATGTCTCCGAAAGAGAATCAAGCATGTGTACAGCGGCATAAATGGAGCAGTGATAGGATTGGTGAGGTTCGGTGAGCAAATGCAGACCCTTTGAAGTCATATTGCATGGTACCCATTCCATGGGTCTCAACTCTCCATGTTTAAGGGATTCTTCCTTCAGCTAAAACATGCATGTGGAACCCAGAGTATGATACACCGTGTCATCGGGAAACATGTTCAAATGTGTCAGTTTTCGTCCCCTGGTACTCGGGTGCAACATTCCAGACGCTTTACTAACACTCTCCCCCTTGGAGAGTCAGTGCCTTTAACCTCCTGTTTGGCCCAGTTTGCAATTTCTGCGGAAAATGAACAGGAATAGGGAGAACCAATGAGAGACTAGCTGGAGGTGTCTGGACGGGCAAATTTAACTCTCATTTCCCACCAGGAAGAGGAATTAACCAAAGGCTCAGCGTGCCGTGCCGGAACCACACTAGGGCCTGATGCAATCCTGCGGTGTTGCGGCCAGCTCACAAGAAAGCGAGTTGAAGAAAGGAGTTCAGGGGCACTGTCATTCACAGACCTGCAGAGTTATAAATGACAGCTATCATCCAAAAATATATTGAAGTAAGGCTGCCAAGAGGACTTGAAAGTGGGGCAGAATTGCAGGAAACTGATTTCAGGAGGTAGACTGGAATTGCATGTAAAGCATAGGAAAAGAGGCAGAACGTCCACAATGATGCACTTGGCCAAAAAGGGCGTATGCGTTTTTTCCTGAATATATTCAGGAAAAAACGCATACGCACTTTTTGGCCAACCAAGCAAGCTTGCAAAGGAAATCTGCACTACAATGAAGTCTCACTGCCCCCGGTCAAAAGGGCCATCTGAAAAAAGTGTAAAATCCAGAAAGACAGGACAGGCCATGGAGAACTGGGAGCCTTGTTATGCTGATGGGCAGGATATAAATTGCCAACAGCCACTCTGGAGAAGTGTATGGTGTTTCCTGAAACATCTAAAAAACAAAGCAACAGAGCCTAGGGCACTTCCACTTATGGTCCTATAGCTTAGGGAAATTAAAATCAAAAAGACACAGCCACCCCAAAGTTTGGGACGGCTCTGTTTACAAGAACCTCGTTTACGGTACAAATTCAGTATCACAGAAAGTGAAAAATGGATAATGAAGTTTTGCTACTTACATACAATGCAATATCACTCAGCAATGAAATCTATGTCATCAGGTCCGTAGCAGCATAATGAGTGGTTTCAGGTACGATGATTCTAAGTGAAATAAGTCACACAGAAAAAGAAACATCATAAGATATCACTACTACACGGAATGTAAACTTGGCTACACAGGAACTGAATTACAAAACAGAACAGGGTCTCAAATGGAGAAAACCAACTTATGCTTGCTTAAGGGGAAAGGTGAGTTGGGGTGCTGCATAAAAGCAGAGATTGAAATTAGCACAGATACCGTTCCATAAGCCAAATATGTAATAGACTTGAGCTACTCCTTGCTCAACGAAGTGGACTCAACGCCCCATATTAAACGCCTAAGAATATACCTGACAAGTAAGAATCTTAAAACCTATGGATTTATATGTCTCCGAAAGAGAATCAAACGTGTGTACAGCGGCATAAACGCAGCAGTGATAGGATTGGTGAGGTTCGGTGAGCAAATGCAGACCCTTTGAAGTCATATTGCATGGTACCCATTCCATAGGTCTCAACTCTCCAGGTTTAAGGGATTCTTCCTTCAGCTAAAACATGCATGTGGAACCCAGTGTATGATCCACCGTGTGATCGGGAAACGTGTTCAAATGTGTCAGTTTTCGTCCCCTGGTACTCGGGTGAAACATTCCAGACGCTTTACTAACACTCTCCCCACTTGGAGAGTCAGTGCCTTTAACCTCCTGTTTGGCCCAGTTTGCAATTTCTGCAGAAAATGAACAGGAATAGGGAGAACCAATGAGAGACTAGCTGGAGGTGTCTGGACGGGCAAATTTAACTCTCATTTCCCACCAGGAAGAGGAATTAACCAAAGGCTAAGCGTGCCATGCCGGAACCACACTAGGGCCTGAAGCAAGGCTGCGGTGTTTTGGTCAGCTCACAAGAAACGAGTTGAAGAAAGGAGCTCAGGGGCACTGTAATTCACAAACCTGCAGAGTTATAAATGACAGCTATCGTCCAAAAATATATTGAAGTAAGGCTGCCAAGAGGACTTGAAAACGGGGCAGATTTGCAGGAAACCGATTTCAGGAGGTAGACTGGAATTGCATGTAAAGCATAGGAAAAGAGGCAGAACGTCCACAATGATGCACTTGACCAAAAAGGGCGTATGCGTTTTTTCCTGAATATATTCAGGAAAAAACGCATACGCCCTTTTTGGCCAACCAAGCAAGCTTGCAAAGGAAATCTGCACTACAATGAAGTCTCACTGCCCCCCGGTCAAAAGGGCCATCTGAAAAAAGTGTAAAATCCAGAAAGGCAGTACAGGCCATGGAGAACTGGGAGCCTTGTTATGCTCATGGGCGGGATGTAAATTGCCAACAGCCACTCTGGAGAAGTGTATGGTGTTTCCTGAAACATCTAAAAAACAAAGCAACAGAGACTAGGGCACTTCCACTTATGGTCCTATAGCTTAGGGAAATTAAAATCAAAAAGACACAGCCACCCCAAAGTTTGGGACGGCTCTGTTTACAAGAACTTCATTTACGGTACAAGTTCAATATCACACAAAGTGAAAAATGGATAAAGAAGTTGTGGTACTTACGTACAATGCAATATCACTCAGCAATGAAATCTATGTCATCAGGCCCATAGCAGCATAATGAGTGGATTCAGGTACGATGATTCTAAGTGAAATAAGTCACACAGAAAAAGAAACATCATAAGATATCACTACTACACGGAATGTAAACTTGGCTACACAGGAACTGAATTACAAAACAGAACAGGGTCTCAAATGTAGAAAACCAACTTATGCTTGCTTAAGGGGAAAGGTGAGTTGGGGTGCTGCATAAAAGCAGAGATTGAAATTAGCACAGATACCGTTCCATAAGCCAAATATGTAATAGACAAGAGCTACTCCTTGCTCAACGAAGTGGACTCAACGCCCCATATTAAACGCCTAAGAATATACCTGACTAGTAAGAATCTTAAAACCTACGGATTTATATGTCTCTGAAAGAGAATCAAGCGTGTGTACAGTGGCATAAACGCAGCAGTGATAGGATTGGTGAGGTTCGGTGAGCAAATGCAGACCCTTTGAAGTCATATTGCATGGTACCCATTCCATGGGTCTCAACTCTCCAGGTTTAAGGGATTCTTCCTTCAGCTAAAACATGCATGTGGAACCCAGAGTATGATACACCGTGTGATCGGGAAACGTGTTCAAATGTGTCAGTTTTCGTCCCCTGGTATTCGGGTGCAACATTCCAGACGCTTTACTAACTCTCTCCCCACTTGGAGAGTCAGTGCCTTTAACCTCCTGTATGGCCCAGTTTGCAATTTCTGCGGAAAATGAACAGGAATAGGGAGAACCAATGAGAGACTAGCTGGAGGTGTCTGGACGGGCAAATTTAACTCTCATTTCCCACCAGGAAGAGGAATTAACCAAAGGCTCAGCGTGCCGTGCTAGAACCACACTAGGGCCTGATGCAATCCTGCGGTGTTGCGGCCAGCTCACAAGAAAGCGAGTTGAAGAAAGGAGTTCAGGGGCACTGTCATTCACAGACCTGCAGAGTTATAAATGACAGCTATCATCCAAAAATATACTGAAGTAAGGCTGCCAAGAGGACTTGAAATCGGGGCAGAATTGCAGGAAACCGATTTCAGGAGGTAGACTGGAATTGCATGTAAAGCATAGGAAAAGAGGCAGAACGTCCACAATGATGCACTTGGCCAAAAAGGGCGTATGCGTTTTTTCCTGAATATATTCAGGAAAAAACGCATACGTCCTTTTTGGCCAACCAAGCAAGCTTGCAAAGGAAATCTGCACTACAATGAAGTCTCACTGCCCCCCGGTCAAAAGGGCCATCTGAAAAAAGTGTAAAATCCAGAAAGGCAGTACAGGCCATGGAGAACTGGGAGCCTTGTTATGCTCATGGGCGGGATGTAAATTGCCAACAGCCAGTCTGGAGAAGTGTATGGTGTTTCCTGAAACATCTAAAAAACAAAGCAACAGAGACTAGGGCACTTCCACTTATGGTCCTATAGCTTAGGGAAATTAAAATCAAAAAGACACAGCCACCCCAAAGTTTGGGACGGCTCTGTTTACAAGAACTTCATTTACGGTACAAGTTCAATATCACACAAAGTGAAAAATGGACAAAGAAGTTGTGGTACTTACGTACAATGCAATATCACTCAGCAATGAAATCTATGTCATCAGGCCCATAGCAGCATAATGAGTGGATTCAGGTACAATGATTCTAAGTGAAATAAGTCACACAGAAAAACAAACATCATAAGATATCACTACTACACGGAATGTAAACTTGTCTACACAGGAACTGAATTACAAAACAGAACAGTGTCTCAAATGGAGAAAACCAACTTATGCTTGCTTAAGGGGAAAGGTGAGTTGGGGTGCTGCATAAAACCAGAGATTGAAATTAGCACAGATACCGTTCCATAAGCCAAATATGTAATAGACATGAGCTACTCCTTGCTGAACGAAGTGGACTCAACGCCCCATATTAAATGCCTAAGAATATACCTGACAAGTAAGAATCTTAAAACCTATGGATTTATATGTCTCCGAAAGAGAATCAAACGTGTGTACAGCGGCATAAACGCAGCAGTGATAGGATTGGTGAGGTTCGGTGAGCAAATGCAGACCCTTTGAAGTCATATTGCATGGTACCCTTTCCATAGGTCTCAACTCTCCAGGTTTAAGGGATTCTTCCTTCAGCTAAAACATGCATGTGGAACCCAGTGTATGATCCACCGTGTGATCGGGAAACGTGTTCAAATGTGTCAGTTTTCGTCCCCTGGTACTCGGGTGAAACATTCCAGATGCTTTACTAACACTCTCCCCACTTGGAGAGTCAGTGCCTTTAACCTCCTGTTTGGCCCAGTTTGCAATTTCTGCAGAAAATGAACAGGAATAGGGAGAACCAATGAGAGACTAGCTGGAGGTGTCTGGACGGGCAAATTTAACTCTCATTTCCCACCGGGAAGAGGAATTAACCAAAGGCTCAGCGTGCCATGCCGGAACCACACTAGGGCCTGAAGCAAGGCTGCGGTGTTGCGGTCAGCTCACAAGAAAGCGAGTTGAAGAAAGGAGCTCAGGGGCACTGTAATTCACAAACCTGCAGAGTTATAAATGACAGCTATCGTCCAAAAATATATTGAAGTAAGGCTGCCAAGAGGACTTGAAATCGGGGCAGAATTGCAGGAAACCGATTTCAGGAGGTAGACTGGAATTGCATGTAAAGCATAGGAAAAGAGGCAGAACGTCCACAATGATGCACTTGGCCAAAAAGGGCATATGCGTTTTTTCCTGAATATATTCAGGAAAAAACGCATACGCCCTTTTTGGCCAACCAAGCAAGCTTGCAAAGGAAATCTGCACTACAATGAAGTCTCACTGCCCCCCGGTCAAAAGGGCCATCTGAAAAAAGTGTAAAATCCAGAAAGGCAGTACAGGCCATGGAGAACTGGGAGCCTTGTTATGCTCATGGGCGGGATGTAAATTGCCAACAGCCACTCTGGAGAAGTGTATGGTGTTTCCTGAAACATCTAAAAAACAAAGCAACAGAGACTAGGGCACTTCCACTTATGGTCCTATAGCTTAGGGAAATTAAAATCAAAAAGACACAGCCACCCCAAAGTTTGGGACGGCTCTGTTTACAAGAACTTCATTTACGGTACAAGTTCAATATCACACAAAGTGAAAAATGGATAAAGAAGTTGTGGTACTTACGTACAATGCAATATCACTCAGCAATGAAATCTATGTCATCAGGCCCATAGCAGCATAATGAGTGGATTCAGGTACGATGATTCTAAGTGAAATAAGTCACACAGAAAAAGAAACATCATAAGATATCACTACTACACGGAATGTAAACTTGGCTACACAGGAACTGAATTACAAAACAGAACAGGGTCTCAAATGTAGAAAACCAACTTATGCTTGCTTAAGGGGAAAGGTGAGTTGGGGTGCTGCATAAAAGCAGAGATTGAAATTAGCACAGATACCGTTCCATAAGCCAAATATGTAATAGACAAGAGCTACTCCTTGCTCAACGAAGTGGACTCAACGCCCCATATTAAACGCCTAAGAATATACCTGACTAGTAAGAATCTTAAAACCTACGGATTTATATGTCTCTGAAAGAGAATCAAGCGTGTGTACAGTGGCATAAACGCAGCAGTGATAGGATTGGTGAGGTTCGGTGAGCAAATGCAGACCCTTTGAAGTCATATTGCATGGTACCCATTCCATGGGTCTCAACTCTCCAGGTTTAAGGGATTCTTCCTTCAGCTAAAACATGCATGTGGAACCCAGAGTATGATCCACCGTGTGATCGGGAAACGTGTTCAAATGTGTCAGTTTTCGTCCCCTGGTATTCGGGTGCAACATTCCAGACGCTTTACTAACTCTCTCCCCACTTGGAGAGTCAGTGCCTTTAACCTCCTGTTTGGCCCAGTTTGCAATTTCTGCGGAAAATGAACAGGAATAGGGAGAACCAATGAGAGACTAGCTGGAGGTGTCTGGACGGGCAAATTTAACTCTCATTTCCCACCAGGAAGAGGAATTAACCAAAGGCTCAGTGTGCCGTGCCAGAACCACACTAGGGCCTGATGCAATCCTGCGGTGTTGCGCCCAGCTCACAAGAAAGCGAGTTGAAGAAAGGAGCTCAGGGGCACAGTAATTCACAAACCTGCAGAGTTATAAATGACAGCTATCGTCCAAAAATATATTGAAGTAAGGCTGCCAAGAGGACTTGAAAGCGGGGTAGAATTGCAGGAAACTGATTTCAGGAGGTAGACTGGAATTGCATGTAAAGCATAGGAAAAGAGGCAGAACGTCCACAATGATGCACTTGGCCAAAAAGGGCGTATGCGTTTTTTCCTGAATATATTCAGGAAAAAACGCATACGCCCTTTTTGGCCAACCAAGCAAGCTTGCAAAGGAAATCTGCACTACAATGAAGTCTCACTGCCCCCGGTCAAAAGAGCCATCTGAAAAAAGTGAAAAATCCAGAAAGACAGGACAGGCCATGGAGAACTGGGAGCCTTGTTATGCTGATGGGCAGGATATAAATTGCCAACAGCCACTCTGGAGAAGTCTATGGTGTTTCCTGAAACATCTAAAAAACAAAGCAACAGAGCCTAGGGCACTTCCACTTATGGTCCTATAGCTTAGGGAAATTAAAATCAAAAAGACACAGCCACCCCAAAGTTTGGGACGGCTCTGTTTACAAGAACCTCGTTTACGGTACAAATTCAGTATCACAGAAAGTGAAAAATGGATAATGAAGTTTTGCTACTTACATACAATGCAATATCACTCAGCAATGAAATCTATGTCATCAGGCCCGTAGCAGCATAATGAGTGGTTTCAGGTACGATGATTCTAAGTGAAATAAGTCACACAGAAAAAGAAACATCATAAGATATCACTACTACACGGAATGTAAACTTGGCTACACAGGAACTGAATTACAAAACAGAACAGGGTCTCAAATGTAGAAAACCAACTTATTCTTGCTTAAGGGGAAAGGTGAGTTGGGGTGCTGCATAAAACCAGAGATTGAAATTAGCACAGATACCGTTCCATAAGCCAAATATGTAATAGACAAGAGCTACTCCTTGCTCAACGAAGTGGACTCAACGCCCCATATTAAACGCCTAAGAATATACCTGACTAGTAAGAATCTTAAAACCTACGGATTTATATGTCTCTGAAAGAGAATCAAGCGTGTGTACAGTGGCATAAACGCAGCAGTGATAGGATTGGTGAGGTTCGGTGAGCAAATGCAGACCCTTTGAAGTCATATTGCATGGTACCCATTCCATGGGTCTCAACTCTCCAGGTTTAAGGGATTCTTCCTTCAGCTAAAACATGCATGTGGAACCCAGAGTATGATCCACCGTGTGATCGGGAAACGTGTTCAAATGTGTCAGTTTTCGTCCCCTGGTATTCGGGTGCAACATTCCAGACGCTTTACTAACTCTCTCCCCACTTGGAGAGTCAGTGCCTTTAACCTCCTGTTTGGTCCAGTTTGCAATTTCTGCGGAAAATGAACAGGAATAGGGAGAACCAATGAGAGACTAGCTGGAGGTGTCTGGACGAGCAAATTTAACTCTCATTTCCCACCAGGAAGAGGAATTAACCAAAGGCTCAGCGTGCCGTGCCAGAACCACACTAGGGCCTGATGCAATCCTGCGGTGTTGCGGCCAGCTCACAAGAAAGCAAGTTGAAGAAAGGAGTTCAGGGGCACTGTCATTCACAGACCTGCAGAGTTATAAATGACAGCTATCATCCAAAAATATATTGAAGTAAGGCTGCCAAGAGGACTTGAAAGCGGGGTAGAATTGCAGGAAACTGATTTCAGGAGGTAGACTGGAATTGCATGTAAAGCATAGGAAAAGAGGCAGAACGTCCACAATGATGCACTTGGCCAAAAAGGGCGTATGCGTTTTTTCCTGAATATATTCAGGAAAAAACGCATACGCCCTTTTTGGCCAACCAAGCAAGATTGCAAAGGAAATCTGCACTACAATGAAGTCTCACTGCCCCCGGTCAAAAGAGCCATCTGAAAAAAGTGAAAAATCCAGAAAGACAGGACAGGCCATGGAGAACTGGGAGCCTTGTTATGCTGATGGGCAGGATATAAATTGCCAACAGCCACTCTGGAGAAGTGTATGGTGTTTCCTGAAACATCTAAAAAACAAAGCAACAGAGCCTAGGGCACTTCCACTTATGGTCCTATAGCTTAGGGAAATTAAAATCAAAAAGACACAGCCACCCCAAAGTTTGGGACGGCTCTGTTTACAAGAACCTCGTTTACGGTACAAATTCAGTATCACAGAAAGTGAAAAATGGATAATGAAGTTTTGCTACTTACATACAATGCAATATCACTCAGCAATGAAATCTATGTCATCAGGCCCGTAGCAGCATAATGAGTGGTTTCAGGTACGATGATTCTAAGTGAAATAAGTCACACAGAAAAAGAAACATCATAAGATATCACTACTACACGGAATGTAAACTTGGCTACACAGGAACTGAATTACAAAACAGAACAGGGTCTCAAATGTAGAAAACCAACTTATTCTTGCTTAAGGGGAAAGGTGAGTTGGGGTGCTGCATAAAACCAGAGATTGAAATTAGCACAGATACCGTTCCATAAGCCAAATATGTAATAGACATGAGCTACTCCTTGCTCAACGAAGTGGACTCAACGCCCCACATTAAACGCCTAAGAATAAACCTGACAAGTAAGAATCTTAAAACGTATGGATTTATATGTCTCCGAAAGAGAATCAAACGTGTGTACAGCGGCATAAACGCAGCAGTGATAGGATTGGTGAGGTTCGGTGAGCAAATGCAGACCCTTTGAAGTCATATTGCATGGTACCCATTCCATGGGTCTCAACTCTCCAGGTTTAAGGGATTCTTCCTTCAGCTAAAACATGCATGTTTAACCCAGAGTATGATCTACTGTGTGATCAGGAATCGTGTTCAAATGTGTCAGTTGTCGTCCCCAGGTACTCGGGTGCAACATTCCAGACGCTTTACTAACACTCTCCCCACTTGGAGAGCCAGTGCCTTTAACCTCCTGTTTGGCCCAGTTTGCAATTTCTTCGTAAGATGAACAGGAATAGGGAGAACAAATGAGAGACTAGCTGGAGGTGTCTGGACGGGCAAATTTAACTCTCATTTCCCACCAGGAAGACGAATTAACCAAAGGCTCAGCGTGCCATGCCGGAACGACACTAGGGCCTGAAGCAATCATGCGGTGTTGTGGCCAGCTCACAAGAAAGCGAGTTGAAGAAAGGAGCTCAGGGGCACTATCATTCACAGACCTGCAGAGTTATAAATGACAGCTATCGTCCAAAAATATATTGAAGTAAGACTGCCAAGAGGACTTGAAAGCGGGGCAGAATTGCAGGAAACCGATTTCAGGAGGTAGACTGGAATTGCATGTAAAGCATAGGAAAAGAGGCAGAACGTCCACAATGATGCACTTGGCCAAAAAGGGCGTATGCGTTTTTTCCTCAGGAAAAATCGCATACGCCCTTTTTGGCCAACCAAGCAAGCTTGCAAAGGAAATCTGCCCTACAATGAAGTGTCACTGCCCCCCGGTCAAAAGGGCCATCTGAAAAAAGTGAAAAATCCAGAAAGGCAGGACAGGCCATGGAGAACTGGGAGCCTTGTTATGCTGATGGGCGGGATGTAAATTGCCAACAGCCACTCTGGAGACGTGTATGGTGTTTCCTGAAACATCTAAAAAACAAAGCAACAGAGCCTAGGGCACTTCCACTTATGGTCCTATAGCTTAGGGAAATTAAAATCAAAAAGACACAGCCACCCCAAAGTATGGGACAGCTCTGTTTACAAGAACCTCGTTTACGGTACAAGTTCAATATCACAGAAAGCGAAAAATGGATAATGAAGTTTTGCTACTTACATACAATGCAATATCACTCAGCAATGAAATCTATGTCATCAGGCCCGTAGCAGCATAATGAGTGGTTTCAGGTACGATGATTCTAAGTGAAATAAGTCACACAGAAAAAGAAACATCATAAGATATCACTACTACACGGAATGTAAACTTGGCTACACAGGAACTGAATTACAAAACAGAACAGGGTCTCAAATGTAGAAAACCAACTTATTCTTGCTTAAGGGGAAAGGTGAGTTGGGGTGCTGCATAAAACCAGAGATTGAAATTAGCACAGATACCGTTCCATAAGCCAAATATGTAATAGACATGAGCTACTCCTTGCTCAACGAAGTGGACTCAACGCCCCACATTAAACGCCTAAGAATAAACCTGACAAGTAAGAATCTTAAAACGTATGGATTTATATGTCTCCGAAAGAGAATCAAACGTGTGTACAGCGGCATAAACGCAGCAGTGATAGGATTGGTGAGGTTCGGTGAGCAAATGCAGACCCTTTGAAGTCATATTGCATGGTACCCATTCCATGGGTCTCAACTCTCCAGGTTTAAGGGATTCTTCCTTCAGCTAAAACATGCATGTTTAACCCAGAGTATGATCTACTGTGTGATCAGGAATCGTGTTCAAATGTGTCAGTTGTCGTCCCCAGGTACTCGGGTGCAACATTCCAGACGCTTTACTAACACTCTCCCCACTTGGAGAGCCAGTGCCTTTAACCTCCTGTTTGGCCCAGTTTGCAATTTCTTCGTAAGATGAACAGGAATAGGGAGAACAAATGAGAGACTAGCTGGAGGTGTCTGGACGGGCAAATTTAACTCTCATTTCCCACCAGGAAGACGAATTAACCAAAGGCTCAGCGTGCCATGCCGGAACGACACTAGGGCCTGAAGCAATCATGCGGTGTTGTGGCCAGCTCACAAGAAAGCGAGTTGAAGAAAGGAGCTCAGGGGCACTATCATTCACAGACCTGCAGAGTTATAAATGACAGCTATCGTCCAAAAATATATTGAAGTAAGACTGCCAAGAGGACTTGAAAGCGGGGCAGAATTGCAGGAAACCGATTTCAGGAGGTAGACTGGAATTGCATGTAAAGCATAGGAAAAGAGGCAGAACGTCCACAATGATGCACTTGGCCAAAAAGGGCGTATGCGTTTTTTCCTCAGGAAAAATCGCATACGCCCTTTTTGGCCAACCAAGCAAGCTTGCAAAGGAAATCTGCCCTACAATGAAGTGTCACTGCCCCCCGGTCAAAAGGGCCATCTGAAAAAAGTGAAAAATCCAGAAAGGCAGGACAGGCCATGGAGAACTGGGAGCCTTGTTATGCTGATGGGCGGGATGTAAATTGCCAACAGCCACTCTGGAGACGTGTATGGTGTTTCCTGAAACATCTAAAAAACAAAGCAACAGAGCCTAGGGCACTTCCACTTATGGTCCTATAGCTTAGGGAAATTAAAATCAAAAAGACACAGCCACCCCAAAGTATGGGACAGCTCTGTTTACAAGAACCTCGTTTACGGTACAAGTTCAATATCACAGAAAGCGAAAAATGGATAAAGAATTTGTGGTACTTACGTACAATGCAATATCACTCAGCAATGAAATCTATGTCATCAGGCTCATAGCAGCATAATGAGTGGATTCAGGTACGATGATTCTAAGTGAAATAAGTCACACAGAAAAAGAAACATCATAAGATATCACTACTACACGGAATGTAAACTTGGCTACACAGGAACTGAATTACAAAACAGAACAGGGTCTCAAATGTAGAAAACCAACTTATGCTTGCTTAAGGGGAAAGGTGAGTTGGGGTGCTGCATAAAACCAGAGATTGAAATTAGCACAGATACCGTTCCATAAGCCAAATATGTAATAGACAAGAGCTATTCCTTGCTCAACGAAGTGGACACTACATACCATATTAAACGCCTAAGAATATACCTGACTAGTAAGAATCTTAAAACCTATGGATTTATATGTCTCCGAAAGAGAATCAAGCATGTGTACAGTGGCATAAACGCAGCAGTGGTAGGATTGGTGAGGTTCGGTGAACACATGCAGACCCTTTGAAGTCATATTGCATGGTACCCATTCCATGGGTCTCAACTCTCCAGGTTTAAGGGATTCTTCCTTCAGCTAAAACATGCATGTGGAACCCAGAGTAGGATCCACCGTGTGATCGGGAAACGTGTTCAAATGTGTCTCAGTTTTCGTCCCCTGGTACTCGGGTGCAACATTCCAGACGCTTTATTAACACTTTCCCCACTTGGAGAGTCAGTGCCTTTAACCTCCTGTTTGGCCCAGTTTGCAATTTCTGCGGAAAATGAACAGGAATAGGGAGAACCAATGAGAGACTAGCTGGAGGTGTCTGGACGGGCAAATTTAACTCTCATTTCCCACCAGGAAGAGGAATTAACCAAAGGCTCAGCGTGCCGTGCCGGAACAACACTAGGGCCTGAAGCAATCCTGCGGTGTTGCGGCCAGCTCACAAGAAAGCGAGTTGAAGAAAGGAGTTCAGGGGCACTGTCATTCACAGACCTGCAGAGTTATAAATGACAGCTATCATCAAAAAATATATTGAAGTAAGGCTGCCAAGAGGACTTGAAAGCGGGGCAGAGTTGCAGGAAACCGATTTCAGGAGGTAGACTGGAATTGCATGTAAAGCATAGGAAAAGAGGCAGAACGTCCACAATGATGCACTTGGGAAAAAGGGCGTATGCGTTTTTTCCTGAATATATTCAGGAAAAAACGCATACGCCCTTTTTGGCCAACCAAGCAAGCTTGGAAAGGAAATCTGCACTACAAGGAAGTCTCACTGCCCCCCGGTCAAAAGGGCCATCTGAAAAAAGTGTAAAATCCAGAAAGGCAGTACAGGCAATGGAGAACTGGGAGCCTTGTTATGCTCATGGGCGGAATGTAAATTGCCAACAGCCACTCTGGAGAAGTGTATGGTGTTTCCTGAAACATCTAAAAAACAAAGCAACAGAGCCTAGAGCACTTCCACTTATGGTCCTATAGCTTAGGGAAATTAAAATCAAAAAGACACAGCCACCCCAAAGTTTGGGACGGCTCTGTTTATAAGAACCTCGTTTACAGTACAAATTCAATATCACAGAAAGTGAAAAATGGATAAAGAAGTTGTGGTACTTACATACAATGCAATATCACTCAGCAATGAAATCTATGTCATCAGGCCCATAGCAGCATAATGAGTGGATTCAGGTACGATGATTCTAAGTGAAATAAGTCACACAGAAAAAGAAACATCATGAGATATCACTACTACACCGAATGTAAACTTATCTACACAGGAACTGAATTACAAAACAGAACAGGGTCTCAAATGTAGAAAACCAACTTATGCTTGCTTAAGGGGAAAGGTGAGTTGGGGTGCTGCATAAAACCAGAGATTGAAATTAGCACAGATACCGTTCCATAAGCCAAATATATAATAGAAAAGAGTTACTGCTTGCTCAACGAACTGGACTCAACACCCCATATTAAACGCCTAAGAGTATACCTGACTAGTAAGAATCTTAAAACCTATGGATTTATATGTCTCCGAAAGAGAATCAAGCGTGTGTACAGCGCCATAAACGCTGCAGTGATAAGATTGGTGAGGTTCGGTGAGCAAATGCAGACCCTTTGAAGTCATATTGCATGGTACCCATTCCATGGGTCTCAACTCTCCAGGTTTAAGGGATTCTTCCTTCAGCTAAAACATGCATGTGGTACCCAGAGTATAATCCACCGTGAGATTGGGGAACGTGTTCAAAGGTGTCTCAGTTTTCGTCCCCTGGTACTCGGGTGCAACATTCCAGATGCTTTACTAACACTCTCCCCACTTGGAAAGTCAGTGCCTTTAACCTCCTCTTTGGCCCAGTTTGCAATTTCTGCAGAAAATGAACAGGAATAGGGAGAACCAATGAGAGACTAGCTGGAGGTGTCTGGACGGGCAAATTTAACTCTCATTTCCCACCAGGAGGAGGAATTAACCAAAGGGTCAGCGTGCCATGCCGGAACAACACTAGAGCCTGAAGCAAGGCTGCGGTGTTGCGGCCAGCTCACAAGAAAGCGAGTTGAAGAAAGGAGCTCAGGAGCACTGTAATTCACAAACCTGCAGAGTTATAAATGACAGCTATCATCCAAAAATATATTGAAGTAAGGCTGCCAAGAGGACTTGAATGCGGGGCAGAATTGCAGGAAACCGATTTCAGGAGGTAGACTGGAATTGCATGTAAAGCATAGGTACAGAGGCAGAACGTCCACAATGATGCACTTGCCCAAAACGGGCATATGCGTTTTTTCCTCAGGAAAAAATTCATACGCCCTTTTTGGCCAACCAAGCAAGCTTGCAAAGGAAATCTGCACTACAATGAAGTCTCACTGCCCCCCAGTCAAAAGGGCCATCTGAAAAAAGTGTAAAATCCAGAAAGGCAGGACAGGCCATGGAGAACTGGGAGCCTTGTTATGCTGATGGGCGGGATGTAAATTGCCAACAGCCACTCTGGAGAAGTGTATGGTGTTTCCTGAAACATCTAAAAAACAAAGCAACAGAGCCTAGGGCACTTCCACTTATGGTCCTATAGCTAAGGGAAATTAAAATCAAAAAGACACAGCCACCCCAAAGTTTGGGACGGCTCTGTTTACAAGAACCTCGTTTACGGTACAAATTCAATATCACAGAAAGTGAAAAATGGATAAAGAAGTTTTGGTACTTACATACAATGCAATATCACTCAGCAATGAAATCTATGTCATCAGGCCCGTAGCAGCATAATGAGTGGATTCAGGTACGATGATTCTAAGTGAAATAAGTCACACAGAAAAAGAAACATCATAAGATATCACTACTACATGGAATGTAAACTTGGCTACACAGGAACTGAATTACAAAACAGAACAGGGTCTCAAATGTAGAAAACCAACTTATGCTTGCTTAAGGGGAAAGGTGAGTTGGGGTGCTGCATAAAACCAGAGATTGAAATTAGCACAGATACCGTTCCATAAGCCAAATATGTAATAGACAAGAGCTACTCCTTGCTCAACGAAGTGGACTCAACGCCCCATATTAAACGCCTAAGAATATACCTGACTAGTAAGAATCTTAAAACCTATGGATTTATATGTCTCCGAAAGAGAATCAAGCGTGTTTACAGAGGCATAAACGCAGCAGTGATAGGATTGGTGAGGTTCGGTGAGCAAATGCAGACCCTTTGAAGTCATATTGCATGGTACCCATTCCATGGGTCTCAACTCTCCAGGTTTAAGGGATTCTTCCTTCAGCTAAAACATGCATGTGGTACCCAGAGTATAATCCACCGTGAGATTGGGGAACGTGTTCAAAGGTGTCTCAGTTTTCGTCCCCTGGTACTCAGGTGCAACATTCCAGATGCTTTACTAACACTCTCCCCACTTGGAAAGTCAGTGCCTTTAACCTCCTCTTTGGCCCAGTTTGCAATTTCTGCAGAAAATGAACAGGAATAGGGAGAACCAATGAGAGACTAGCTGGAGGTGTCTGGACGGGCAAATTTAACTCTCATTTCCCACCAGGAAGAGGAATTAACCAAAGGGTCAGCGTGCCATGCCGGAACAACACTAGAGCCTGAAGCAAGGCTGCGGTGTTGCGGCCAGCTCACAAGAAAGCGAGTTGAAGAAAGGAGCTCAGGAGCACTGTAATTCACAAACCTGCAGAGTTATAAATGACAGCTATCGTCCAAAAATATATTGAAGTAAGGCTGCCAAGAGGACTTGAAAGCGGGGCAGAATTGCAGGAAACCGATTTCAGGAGGTAGACTGGAATTGCATGTAAAGCATAGGTACAGAGGCAGATCGTCCACAATGATGCACTTGGCCAAAACGGGCATATGCGTTTTTTCCTCAGGAAAAAATTCATACGCCCTTTTTGGCCAACCAAGCAAGCTTGCAAAGGAAATCTGCACTACAATGAAGTCTCACTGCCCCCCAGTCAAAAGGGCCATCTGAAAAAAGTGTAAAATCCAGAAAGGCAGGACAGGCCATGGAGAACTGGGAGCCTTGTTATGCTCATGGGCGGGATGTAAACTGCCAACAGCCACTCTGGAGAAGTGTATGGTGTTTCCTGAAACATCTAAAAAACAAAGCAACAGAGCCTAGGGCACTTTCACTTATGGTCCTATAGCTAAGGGAAATTAAAATCAAAAAGACACAGCCACCCCAAAGTTTGGGACGGCTCTGTTTACAAGAACCTCGTTTACGGTACAAATTCAATATCACAGAAAGTGAAAAATGGATAAAGAAGTTTTGGTACTTACATACAATGCAATATCACTCAGCAATGAAATCTATGTCATCAGGCCCATAGCAGCATAATGAGTGGATTCAGGTACGATGATTCTAAGTGAAATAAGTCACACAGAAAAACAAACATCATAAGATATCACTACTACACGGAATGTAAACTTGGCTACACAGGAACTGAATTACAAAACAGAACAGGGTCTCAAATGTAGAAAACCAACTTATGCTTGCTTAAGGGGAAAGGTGAGTTGGGGTGCTGCATAAAACCAGAGATTGAAATTAGCACAGATACCGTTCCATAAGCCAAATATGTAATAGACAAGAGCTACTCCTTGCTCAACGAAGTGGACTCAACGCCCCATATTAAACGCCTAAGAATATAGCTGACTAGTAAGAATCTTAAAACCTATGGATTTATATGTCTCTGAAAGAGAATCAAACGTGTGTACAGCGGCATAAACGCAGCAGTGATAGGAATGGTGAGGTTCGGTGAGCAAATGCAGACCCTTTGAAGTCATATTGCATGGTACCCATTCCATGTGTCTCAAATCTCCAGGTTTAAGGGATTCTTCCTTCAGCTAAAACATGCATGTGGAACCCAGAGTATGATCCACCGTGTGATCGGGAAACGTGTTCAAATGTGTCAGTTTTCGTCCCCTGGTATTCAGGTGCAACATTTCAGACGCTTTACTAACTCTCTCCCGACTTGGAGAGTCAGTGCCTTTAACCTCCTGTTTGGCCCAGTTTGCAATTTCTGCGGAAAATGAACAGGAATAGGGATAACCAATGAGAGACTACCTGGAGGTGTCTGGACGGGCAAATTTAACTCTCATTTCCCACCAGGAAGAGGAATTAACCAAAGGCTCAGCGTGCCGTGCCGGAACCACACTAGGGCCTGAAGCAATCCTGCGGTGTTGCGGCCAGCTCACAAGAAAGCGAGTTGAAGAAAGGAGTTCAGGGGCACTGTCATTCACAGACCTGCAGAGTTATAAATGACAGCTATCGTCCAAAAATATATTGAAGTAAGGCTGCCAAGAGGACTTGAAAGCGGGGCAGAATTGCAGGAAACCGATTTCAGGAGGTAGACTGGAATTGCATGTAAAGCATAGGTAAAGAGGCAGAACGTCCACAATGATGCACTTGGCCAAAAAGGGCGTATGCGTTTTTTCCTGAATATATTCAGGAAAAAACGCATACGCCCTTTTTGGCCAACCAAGCAAGCTTGCAAAGGAAATCTGCACTACAATGAAGTCTCACTGCCCCCCGGTCAAAAGGGCCATCTGAAAAAAGTGTAAAATCCAGAAAGGCAGGACAGGCCATGGAAAACTGGAAGCCTTGTTATGCTGATGGGCGGGATGTAAATTGCCAACAGCCACTCTGGAGAAGTGTATGGTGTTTCCTGAAACATCTAAAAAACAAAGCAACAGAGCCTAGGGCACTTCCACTTATGGTCCTATAGCTTAGGGAAATTAAAATCAAAAAGACACAGCCACCCCAAAGTTTGGGATTGCTCTGTTTACAAGAACTTTGTTTACGGTACAAGTTCAATATCACAGAAAATGAAAAATGGATAAAGAAGTTGTGGTACTTACATACAATGCAATATCACTCAGCAATGAAATCTATGTCATCAGGCCCGTAGCAGCATAATGAGTGGATTCAGGTACGATGATTCTAAGTGAAATAAGTCACACAGAAAAAGAAACATCATGAGATATCACTACTACACCGAATGTAAACTTATCTACACAGGAACTGAATTACAAAACAGAACAGGGTCTCAAATGTAGAAAACCAACTTATGCTTGCTTAAGGGGAAAGGTGAGTTGGGGTGCTGCATAAAACCAGAGATTGAAATTAGCACAGATACCGTTCCATAAGCCAAATATATAATAGAAAAGAGTTACTGCTTGCTCAACGAAGTGGACTCAACACCCCATATTAAACGCCTAAGAGTATACCTGACTAGTAAGAATCTTAAAACCTATGGATTTATATGTCTCCGAAAGAGAATCAAGCGTGTGTACAGCGGCATAAACGCCGCAGTGATAGGATTGGTGAGGTTCGGTGAGCAAATGCAGACCCTTTGAAGTCATATTGCATGGTACCCATTCCATGGGTCTCAACTCTCCAGGTTTAAGGGATTCTTCCTTCAGCTAAAACATGCATGTGGTACCCAGAGTATAATCCACCGTGAGATTGGGTAACGTGTTCAAATGTGTCTCAGTTTTCGTCCCCTGGTACTCGGGTGAAACATTCCAGACGCTTTACTAACACTCTCCCCACTTGGAGAGTCAGTGCCTTTAACCTCCTGTTTCGCCCAGTTTGCAATTTCTGTGGAAAATGAACAGGAATAGGGAGAACCAATGAGAGACTAGCTGGAGGTGTCTGGACGGGCAAATTTAACTCTCATTTCCCACCAGGAAGAGGAATTAACCAAAGGCTCAGCGTGGCATGCCGGAACCACACCAGGGCCTGAAGCAAGGCTGCGGTGTTGCGGTCAGCTCACAAGAAAGCGAGTTGAAGAAAGGAGCTCAGGGGCACTGTAATTCACAAACCTGCAGAGTTATAAATGACAGCTATCGTACAAAAATATATTGAAGTAAGGCTGCCAAGAGGACTTAAAATCGGGGCAGAATTGCAGGAAACCGATTTCAGGAGGTAGACTGGAATTGCATGTAAAGCATAGGAAAAGAGGCAGAACGTCCACAATGATGCACTTGGCCAAAAAGGGCGTATGCGTTTTTTCCTGAATATATTCAGGAAAAAACACATACGCCCTTTTTGGCCAACCAAGCAAGCTTGCAAAGGAAATCTGCACTACAATGAAGTCTCACTGCCCCCCAGTCAAAAGGGCCATCTGAAAAAAGTGTAAAATCCAGAAAGGCAGTACAGGCCATGGAGAAATGGGAGCCTTGTTATGCTCATGGGCGGGATGTAAATTGCCAACAGCCACTCTGGAGAAGTGTATGGTGTTTCCTGAAACATCAAAAAACAAAGCAACAGAGACTAGGGCACTTCCACTTATGGTCCTATAGCTTAGGGAAATTAAAATCAAAAAGACACAGCCACCCCAAATTTTGGGACGGCTCTGTTTACAAGAACTTCGTTTACGGTACAAGTTCAATATCACACAAAGTGAAAAATGGATAAAGAAGTTGTGGTACTTACGTACAATGCAATATCACTTAGCAATGAAATCTATGTCATCAGGCCCGTAGCAGCATAATGAGTGGATTCAGGTACGATGATTCTAAGTGAAATAAGTCACACAGAAAAAGAAACATCATAAGATATCACTAGTACACAGAATGTAAACTTGGCTACACAGGAACTGAATTACAAAACAGAACAGTCTCTCAAATGGAGAAAACCAACTTATGCTTGCTTAAGGGGAAAGGTGAGTTGGGGTGCTGCATAAAACCAGAGATTGAAATTAGCACAGATACCGTTCCATAAGCCAAATATGTAATAAACATGAGCTACTCCTTGCTCAATGAAGTGGACTCAACGCGCCATATTAAACGCCTAAGAATATACCTGACAAGTATGTATCTTAAAACCTATGGATTTATATGTCTCCGAAAGAGAATCAAACGTGTGTACAGCGGCATAAACGCAGCAGTGATAGGATTGGTGAGGTTCGGTGAGCAAATGCAGACCCTTTGAAGTCATATTGCATGGTACCCATTCCATGGGTCTCAACTCTCCAGGTTTAAGGGATTCTTCCTTCACCTAAAACATGCATGTGGAACCCAGTGTATGATCCACCGTGTGATCGGGAAACGTGTTCAAATGTGTCAGTTTTCGTCCCCTGGTACTCGGGTGAAACATTCCAGACGCTTTACTAACACTCTCTCCCCTTGCAGAGTCAGTGCCTTTAACCTCCTGTTTGGCCCAGTTTGCAATTTCTGCGGAAAATGAACAGGAATAGGGAGAACCAATGAGAGACTAGCTGGAGGTGTGTGGACGGGCAAATTTAACTCTCAGTTCCCACCAGGAAGAGGAATTAACCAAAGGCTCAGCGTGCCATGCCGGAACCACACTAGGGCCTGAAGCAAGGCTGAGGTGTTGCGGTCAGCTCACAAGAAAGCGAGTTGAAGAAAGGAGCTCAGGGGCACTGTAATTCACAAACCTGCAGAGTTATAAATGACAGCTATCGTACAAAACTATATTGAAGTAAGGCTGCCAAGAGGACTTGAAAGCGGGGCAGAATTGCAGGAAACCGATTTCAGGAGGTAGACTGGAATTGCATGTAAAGCATAGGAACAGAGGCAGAACGTCCACAATGATGCACTTGGCCAAAAAGGGCGTATTGCGTTTTTTCCTGAATATATTCAGGAAAAAACGCAATACGCCCTTTTTGGCCAACCAAGCAAGCTTGCAAAGGAAATCTGCACTACAATGAAGTCTCATTGCCCCCCGGTCAAAAGGGCCATCTGAAAAAAGTGTAAAATCCAGAAAGGCAGTACAGGCCATGGAGAACTGAGAGCCTTGTTATGCTCATGGGCGGGATGTAAATTGCCAACAGCCACTCTGGAGAAGTGTATGGTGTTTCCTGAAACATCTAAAAAACAAAGCAACAGAGACTAGGGCACTTCCACTTATGGTCCTATAGCTTAGGGAAATTAAAATCAAAAAGACACAGCCACCCCAAATTTTGGGACGGCTCTGTTTACAAGAACTTCGTTTACGGTACAAGTTCAATATCACACAAAGTGAAAAATGGATAAGGAAGTTGTGGTACTTACGTAAAATGCAATATCACTCAGCAATGAAATCTATGTCATCAGGCCCATAGCAGCATAATGAGTGGATTCAGGTACGATGATTCTAAGTGAAATAAGTCACACAGAAAAAGAAACATCATAAGATATCAGTACTACACGGAATGTAAACTTGGCTACACAGGAACTGAATTACAAAACAGAACAGGGTCTCAAATGTAGAAAACCAACATATGCTTGCTTAAGGGGAAAGGTGAGTTGAGGTGCTGCATAAAACCAGAGATTGAAATTAGCACAGATACCGTTCCATAAGCCAAATATATAATAGAAAAGAGTTACTGCTTGCTCAACCAACTGGACTCAACACCCCATATTAAACGCCTAAGAGTATACCTGACTAGTAAGAATCTTAAAACCTATGGATTTATATGTCTCCGAAAGAGAATCAAGCGTGTGTACAGCGCCATAAACGCTGCAGTGATAAGATTGGTGAGGTTCGGTGAGCAAATGCAGACCCTTTGAAGTCATATTGCATGGTACCCATTCCATGGGTCTCAACTCTCCAGGTTTAAGGGATTCTTCCTTCAGCTAAAACATGCATGTGGTACCCAGAGTATAATCCACCGTGAGATTGGGGAGCGTGTTCAAAGGTGTCTCAGTTTTCGTCCCCTGGTACTCGGGTGCAACATTCCAGATGCTTTACTAACACTCTCCCCACTTGGAAAGTCAGTGCCTTTAACCTCCTCTTTGGCCCAGTTTGCAATTTCTGCAGAAAATGAACAGGAATAGGGAGAACCAATGAGAGACTAGCTGGAGGTGTCTGGACGGGCAAATTTAACTCTCATTTCCCACCAGGAAGAGGAATTAACCAAAGGGTCAGCGTGCCATGCCGGAACAACACTAGAGCCTGAAGCAAGGCTGCGGTGTTGCGGCCAGCTCACAAGAAAGCGAGTTGAAGAAAGGAGCTCAGGAGCACTGTAATTCACAAACCTGCAGAGTTATAAATGACAGCTATCGTCCAAAAATATATTGAAGTAAGGCTGCCAAGAGGACTTGAATGCGGGGCAGAATTGCAGGAAACCGATTTCAGGAGGTAGACTGGAATTGCATGTAAAGCATAGGTACAGAGGCAGAACGTCCACAATGATGCACTTGGCCAAAACGGGCATATGCGTTTTTTCCTCAGGAAAAAATTCATACGCCCTTTTTGGCCAACCAAGCAAGCTTGCAAAGGAAATCTGCACTACAATGAAGTCTCACTGCCCCCCGGTCAAAAGGGCCATCTGAAAAAAGTGTAAAATCCAGAAAGGCAGGACAGGCCATGGAGAACTGGGAGCCTTGTTATGCTCATGGGCGGGATGTAAATTGCCAACAGCCACTCTGGAGAAGTGTATGGTGTTTCCTGAAACATCTAAAAAACAAAGCAACAGAGCCTAGGGCACTTCCACTTATGGTCCTATAGCTTAGGGAAATTAAAATCAAAAAGACACAGCCACCCCAAAGTTTGGGACGGCTCTGTTTACAAGAACCTCGTTTACGGTACAAATTCAATATCACAGAAAGTGAAAAATGGATAAAGAAGTTTTGGTACTTACATACAATGCAATATCACTCAGCAATGAAATCTATGTCATCAGGCCCGTAGCAGCATAATGAGTGGATTCAGGTACGATGATTCTAAGTGAAATAAGTCACACAGAAAAAGAAACATCATAAGATATCACTACTACACGGAATGTAAACTTGGCTACACAGGAACTGAATTACAAAACAGAACAGGGTCTCAAATGTAGAAAACCAACTTATGCTTGCTTAAGGGGAAAGGTGAGTTGGGGTGCTGCATAAAAGCAGAGATTGAAATTAGCACAGATACCGTTCCATAAGCCAAATATGTAATAGACATGAGCTACTCCTTGCTCAACGAAGTGGACTCAACGCCCCATATTAAACGCCTAAGAATATACCTGACAAGTAAGAATCTTAAAACCTATGGATTTATATGTCTCCGAAAGAGAATCAAGCGTGTGTACAGTGGCATAAACGCAGCAGTGATAGGATTGGTGAGGTTCGGTGAGCAAATGCAGACCCTTTGAAGTCATATTGCATGGTACCCATTCCATGGGTCTCAACTCTCCAGGTTTAAGGGATTCTTCCTTCAGCTAAAACATGCATGTGGTACCCAGAGTATAATCCACCATGAGATTGGGGAACGTGTTCAAAGGTGTCTCAGTTTTCGTCCCCTGGTACTCGGGTGCAACATTCCAGATGCTTTACTAACACTCTCCCCACTTGGAAAGTCAGTGCCTTTAACCTCCTCTTTGGCCCAGTTTGCAATTTCTGCAGAAAATGAACAGGAATAGGGAGAACCAATGAGAGACTAGCTGGAGGTGTCTGGACGGGCAAATTTAACTCTCAGTTCCCACCAGGAAGAGGAATTAACCAAAGGGTCAGCGTGCCATGCCGGAACAACACTAGAGCCTGAAGCAAGGCTGCGGTGTTGCGGCCAGCTCACAAGAAAGCGAGTTGAAGAAAGGAGCTCAGGAGCACTGTAATTCACAAACCTGCAGAGTTATAAATGACAGCTATCGTCCAAAAATATATTGAAGTAAGGCTGCCAAGAGGACTTGAAAGCGGGGCAGAATTGCAGGAAACCGATTTCAGGAGGTAGACTGGAATTGCATGTAAAGCATAGGTACAGAGGCAGAACGTCCACAATGATGCACTTGGCCAAAACGGGCATATGCGTTTTTTCCTCAGGAAAAAATTCATACGCCCTTTTTGGCCAACCAAGCAAGCTTGCAAAGGAAATCTGCACTACAATGAAGTCTCACTGCCCCCCAGTCAAAAGGGCCATCTGAAAAAAGTGTAAAATCCAGAAAGGCAGGACAGGCCATGGAGAACTGGGAGCCTTGTTATGCTCATGGGCGGGATGTAAATTGCCAACAGCCACTCTGGAGAAGTGTATGGTGTTTCCTGAAACATCTAAAAAACAAAGCAACAGAGCCTAGGGCACTTCCACTTATGGTCCTATAGCTAAGGGAAATTAAAATCAAAAAGACACAGCCACCCCAAAGTTTGGGACGGCTCTGTTTACAAGAACCTCGTTTACGGTACAAATTCAATATCACAGAAAGTGAAAAATGGATAAAGAAGTTTTGGTACTTACATACAATGCAATATCACTCAGCAATGAAATCTATGTCATCAGGCCCATAGCAGCATAATGAGCGGATTTAGGTACGATGATTCTAAGTGAAATAAGTCACAGAGAAAAAGAAACATCATAAGATATCACTACTACACGGAATGTAAACTTGGCTACACAGGAACTGAATTACAAAACAGAACAGGGTCTCAAATGTAGAAAACCAACTTATGCTTGCTTAAGGGGAAAGGTGAGTTGGGGTGCTGCATAAAACCAGAGATTGAAATTAGCACAGATACCGTTCCATAAGCCAAATATGTAATAGACAAGAGCTACTCCTTGCTCAACGAAGTGGACTCAACGCCACATATTAAACGCCTAAGAATATACCTGACTAGTAAGAATCTAAAACCCTATGGATTTATATGTCTCTGAAAGAGAATCAAGCGTGTGTACAGCGGCATAAACGCAGCAGTGATAGGATTGGTGAGGTTCGATGAGCAAATGCAGACCCTTTGAAGTCATATTGCATGGTACCCATTCCATGGGTCTCAACTCTCCAGGTTTAAGGGATTCTTCCTTCAGCTAAAACATGCATGTGGAACCCAGAGTATGATCCACCGTGTGATCGGGAAACGTGTTCAAATGTGTCAGTTTTCGTCCCCTGGTATTCGGGTGCAACATTCCAGACGCTTTACTAACTCTCTCCCCACTTGGAGAGTCAGTGCCTTTAACCTCCTGTTTGGCCCAGTTTGCAATTTCTGCGGAAAATGAACAGGAATAGGGAGAACCAATGAGAGACTAGCTGGAGGTGTCTGGACGGGCAAATTTAACTCTCATTTTCCACGAGGAAGAGGAATTAACCAAAGGCTCAGCGTGCCGTGCCGGAACCACACTAGGGCCTGAAGCAATCCTGCGGCGTTGCGGCCAGCTCACAAGAAAGCGAGTTGAAGAAAGGAGTTCAGGGGCACTGTCATTCACAGACCTGCAGAGTTATAAATGACAGCTATCGTACAAAAATATATTGAAGTAAGGCTGCCAAGAGGACTTGAAAGGGGGGCAGAATTGCAGGAAACCGATTTCAGGAGGTAGAGTGGAATTGCATGTAAAGCATAGGAAAAGAGGCAGAACGTCCACAATGATGCACTTGGCCAAAAAGGGCGTATGCGTTTTTTCCTGAATATATTCAGGAAAAAACGCATACGCACTTTTTGGCCAACCAAGCAAGCTTGCAAAGGAAATCTGCACTACAAGGAAGTCTCACTGCCCCCCGGTCAAAAGGGCCATCTGAAAAAAGTGTAAAATCCAGAAAGGCAGTACAGGCCATGGAGAACTGGGAGCCTTGTTATGCTCATGGGCGGGATGTAAATTGCCAACAGCCACTCTGGAGAAGTGTATGGTGTTTCCTGAAACATCTAAAAAACAAAGCAACAGAGACTAGGGCACTTCCACTTATGGTCCTATAGCTTAGGGAAATTAAAACCAAAAAGACACAGCCACCCCAAAGTTTGGGACGGCTCTGTTTACAAGAACCTCGTTTACAGTACAAATTCAATATCACAGAAAGTGAAAAATGAATAAAGAAGTTGTGGTACTTACATACAATGCAATATCACTCAGCAATGAAATCTATGTCATCAGGCCCGTAGCAGCATAATGAGTGGATTCAGGTACGATGATTCTAAGTGAAATAAGTCACAGAGAAAAAGAAACATCATAAGATATCACTAGTACACAGAATGTAAACTTGGCTACACAGGAACTGAATTACAAAACAGAACAGTCTCTCAAATGGAGAAAACCAACTTATGCTTGCTTAAGGGGAAAGGTGATTTCGGGTGCTGCATAAAACCAGAGATTGAAATTAGCACAGATACCGTTCCATAAGCCAAATATGTAATAAACATGAGCTACTCCTTGCTCAATGAAGTGGACTCAACGCCCCATATTAAACGCCTAAGAATATACCTGACAAGTAAGTATCTTAAAACCTATGGATTTATATGTCTCCGAAAGAGAATCAAACGTGTGTACAGCGGCATAAACGCAGCAGTGATAGGATTGGTGAGGTTCGGTGAGCAAATGCAGACCCTTTGAAGTCATATTGCATGGTACCCATTCCATGGGTCTCAACTCTCCAGGTTTAAGGGATTCTTCCTTCAGCTAAAACATGCATGTGGAACCCAGAGTATGATACACCGTGTCATCGGGAAACGTGTTCAAATGTGTCAGTTTTCGTCCCCTGGTACTCGGGTGCAACATTCCAGACGCTTTACTAACACTCTCCCCACTTGGAGAGTCAGTGCCTTTAACCTCCTGTTTGGCCCAGTTTGCAATTTCTGCGGAAAATGAACAGGAATAGGGAGAACAAATGAGAGACTAGCTGGAGGTGTCTGGACGGGCAAATTTAACTCTCATTTCCCACCAGGAAGAGGAATTAACCAAAGGCTCAGCGTGTCGTGCCGGAACCACACTAGGGCCTGAAGCAATCCTGCGGTGTTGCGGCCAGCTCACAAGAAAGCGAGTTGAAGAAAGGAGCTCAGGGGCACAGTAATTCACAAACCTGCAGAGCTATAAATGACAGCTATCGTCCAAAAATATATTGAAGTAAGGCTGCCAAGAGGACTTGAAAGCGGGGCAGAATTGCAGGAAACCGATTTCAGGAGGTAGACTGGAATTGCATATAAAGCATAGGAAAAGAGGCAGAACGTCCACAATGATGCACTTGGCCAAAAAGGACGTATGCGTTTTTTCCTCAGGAAAAAACGCATACGCCCTTTTTGGCCAACCAAGCAAGCTTGCAAAGGAAATCTGCACTACAATGAAGTCTCACTGCCCCCCGGTCAAAAGGGCCATCTGAAAAAAGTGTAAAATCCAGAAAGACAGGACAGGCCATGGAGAACTGGGAGCCTTGTTATGCTGATGGGCAGGATATAAATTGCCAACAGCCACTCTGGAGAAGTGTATGGTGTTTCCTGAAACATCTAAAAAACAAAGCAACAGAGCCTAGGGCATTTCCACTTAAGGTCCTATAGCTTAGGGAAATTAAAATCAAAAGACACAGCCACCCCAAAGTTTGGGACGGCTCTGTGTACAAGAACCTCGTTTACGGTACAAATTCAGTATCACAGAAAGTGAAAAATGGATAATGAAGTTTTGCTACTTACATACAATGCAATATCACTCAGCAATGAAATCTATGTCATCAGGCCCTTCGCAGCATAATGAGTGGTTTCAGGTACGATGATTCTAAGTGAAATAAGTCACACAGAAAAAGAAACATCATAAGATATCACTAGTACACAGAATGTAAACTTGGCTACACAGGAACTGAATTACAAAACAGAACAGTCTCTCAAATGGAGAAAACCAACTTATGCTTGCTTAAGGGGAAAGGTGAGTTGGGGTGCTGCATAAAACCAGAGATTGAAATTAGCACAGATACCGTTCCATAAGCCAAATATGTAATAAACATGAGCTACTCCTTGCTCAATGAAGTGGACTCAACGCCCCATATTAAACGCCTAAGAATATACCTGACAAGTAAGTATCTTAAAACCTATGGATTTATATGTCTCCGAAAGAGAATCAAACGTGTGTACAGCGGCATAAACGCAGCAGTGATAGGATTGGTGAGGTTCGGTGAGCAAATGCAGACCCTTTGAAGTCATATTGCATGGTACCCATTCCATGGGTCTCAACTCTCCAGGTTTAAGGGATTCTTCCTTCAGCTAAAACATGCATGTGGAACCCAGTGTATGATCCACCGTGTGATCGGGAAACGTGTTCAAATGTGTCAGTTTTCGTCCCCTGGTACTCGGGTGAAACATTCCAGACGCTTTACTAACACTCTCTCCACTTGCAGAGTCAGTGCCTTTAACCTCCTGTTTGGCCCAGTTTGCAATTTCTGCGGAAAATGAACAGGAATAGGGAGAACCAATGAGAGACTAGCTGGAGGTGTCTGGACGGGCAAATTTAACTCTCATTTCCCACCAGGAAGAGGAATTAACCAAAGGCTCAGCGTGCCATGCCGGAACCACACTAGGGCCTGAAGCAATCCTGCGGTGTTGCGGCCAGCTCACAAGAAAGCGAGTTGAAGAAAGGAGCTCAGGGTCACAGTAATTCACAAACCTGCAGAGTTATAAATGACAGCTATCGTCCAAAAATATATTGAAGTAAGGCTGCCAAGAGGACTTGAAAGCGGGGCAGAATTGCAGGAAACTGATTTCAGGAGGTAGACTGGAATTGCATGTAAAGCATAGGAAAAGAGGCAGAACGTCCACAATGATGCACTTGGCCAAAAAGGGCGTATGCGTTTTTTCCTGAATATATTCAGGAAAAAACGCAATACGCCCTTTTTGGCCAACCAAGCAAGCTTGCAAAGGAAATCTGCACTACAATGAAGTCTCACTGCCCCCGGTCAAAAGGGCCATCTGAAAAAAGTGTAAAATCCAGAAAGGCAGGACAGGCCATGGAGAACTAGGAGCCTTGTTATGCTGATGAGCAAGATATAAATTGCCAACAGCCACTCTGGAGAAGTGTATGGTGTTTCCTGAAACATCTAAAAAACAAAGCAACAGAGCCTAGGGCACTTCCACTTATGGTCCTATAGCTTAGGGAAATTAAAATCAAAAAGACACAGCCACCCCAAAGTTTGGGACGGCTCTGTTTACAAGAACCTCGTTTACGGTACAAATTCAGTATCACAGAAAGTGAAAAATGGATAATGAAGTTTTGCTACTTACATACAATGCAATATCACTCAGCAATGAAATCTATGTCATCAGGCCCGTAGCAGCATAATGAGTGGATTCAGGTACGATGATTCTAAGTGAAATAAGTCACACAGAAAAAGAAACATCATAAGATATCAGTACTACACGGAATGTAAACTTGGCTACACAGGAACTGAATTACAAAACAGAACAGGGTCTCAAATGTAGAAAACCAACATATGCTTGCTTAAGGGGAAAGGTGAGTTGGGGTGCTGCATAAAACCAGAGATTGAAATTAGCACAGATACCGTTCCATAAGCCAAATATATAATAGAAAAGAGTTACTGCTTGCTCAACCAACTGGACTCAACACCCCATATTAAACGCCTAAGAGTATACCTGACTAGTAAGAATCTTAAAACCTATGGATTTATATGTCTCCGAAAGAGAATCAAGCGTGTGTACAGCGCCATAAACGCTGCAGTGATAAGATTGGTGAGGTTCGGTGAGCAAATGCAGACCCTTTGAAGTCATATTGCATGGTACCCATTCCATGGGTCTCAACTCTCCAGGTTTAAGGGATTCTTCCTTCAGCTAAAACATGCATGTGGTACCCAGAGTATAATCCACCGTGAGATTGGGGAGCGTGTTCAAAGGTGTCTCAGTTTTCGTCCCCTGGTACTCGGGTGCAACATTCCAGATGCTTTACTAACACTCTCCCCACTTGGAAAGTCAGTGCCTTTAACCTCCTCTTTGGCCCAGTTTGCAATTTCTGCAGAAAATGAACAGGAATAGGGAGAACCAATGAGAGACTAGCTGGAGGTGTCTGGACGGGCAAATTTAACTCTCATTTCCCACCAGGAAGAGGAATTAACCAAAGGGTCAGCGTGCCATGCCGGAACAACACTAGAGCCTGAAGCAAGGCTGCGGTGTTGCGGCCAGCTCACAAGAAAGCGAGTTGAAGAAAGGAGCTCAGGAGCACTGTAATTCACAAACCTGCAGAGTTATAAATGACAGCTATCGTCCAAAAATATATTGAAGTAAGGCTGCCAAGAGGACTTGAATGCGGGGCAGAATTGCAGGAAACCGATTTCAGGAGGTAGACTGGAATTGCATGTAAAGCATAGGTACAGAGGCAGAACGTCCACAATGATGCACTTGGCCAAAACGGGCATATGCGTTTTTTCCTCAGGAAAAAATTCATACGCCCTTTTTGGCCAACCAAGCAAGCTTGCAAAGGAAATCTGCACTACAATGAAGTCTCACTGCCCCCCGGTCAAAAGGGCCATCTGAAAAAAGTGTAAAATCCAGAAAGGCAGGACAGGCCATGGAGAACTGGGAGCCTTGTTATGCTCATGGGCGGGATGTAAATTGCCAACAGCCACTCTGGAGAAGTGTATGGTGTTTCCTGAAACATCTAAAAAACAAAGCAACAGAGCCTAGGGCACTTCCACTTATGGTCCTATAGCTAAGGGAAATTAAAATCAAAAAGACACAGCCACCCCAAAGTTTGGGACGGCTCTGTTTACAAGAACCTCGTTTACGGTACAAATTCAATATCACAGAAAGTGAAAAATGGATAAAGAAGTTTTGGTACTTACATACAATGCAATATCACTCAGCAATGAAATCTATGTCATCAGGCCCGTAGCAGCATAATGAGTGGATTCAGGTACGATGATTCTAAGTGAAATAAGTCACACAGAAAAAGAAACATCATAAGATATCACTACTACACGGAATGTAAACTTGGCTACACAGGAACTGAATTACAAAACAGAACAGGGTCTCAAATGTAGAAAACCAACTTATGCTTGCTTAAGGGGAAAGGTGAGTTGGGGTGCTGCATAAAAGCAGAGATTGAAATTAGCACAGATACCGTTCCATAAGCCAAATATGTAATAGACATGAGCTACTCCTTGCTCAACGAAGTGGACTCAACGCCCCATATTAAACGCCTAAGAATATACCTGACAAGTAAGAATCTTAAAACCTATGGATTTATATGTCTCCGAAAGAGAATCAAGCGTGTGTACAGTGGCATAAACGCAGCAGTGATAGGATTGGTGAGGTTCGGTGAGCAAATGCAGACCCTTTGAAGTCATATTGCATGGTACCCATTCCATGGGTCTCAACTCTCCAGGTTTAAGGGATTCTTCCTTCAGCTAAAACATGCATGTGGTACCCAGAGTATAATCCACCATGAGATTGGGGAACGTGTTCAAAGGTGTCTCAGTTTTCGTCCCCTGGTACTCGGGTGCAACATTCCAGATGCTTTACTAACACTCTCCCCACTTGGAAAGTCAGTGCCTTTAACCTCCTCTTTGGCCCAGTTTGCAATTTCTGCAGAAAATGAACAGGAATAGGGAGAACCAATGAGAGACTAGCTGGAGGTGTCTGGACGGGCAAATTTAACTCTCAGTTCCCACCAGGAAGAGGAATTAACCAAAGGGTCAGCGTGCCATGCCGGAACAACACTAGAGCCTGAAGCAAGGCTGCGGTGTTGCGGCCAGCTCACAAGAAAGCGAGTTGAAGAAAGGAGCTCAGGAGCACTGTAATTCACAAACCTGCAGAGTTATAAATGACAGCTATCGTCCAAAAATATATTGAAGTAAGGCTGCCAAGAGGACTTGAAAGCGGGGCAGAATTGCAGGAAACCGATTTCAGGAGGTAGACTGGAATTGCATGTAAAGCATAGGTACAGAGGCAGAACGTCCACAATGATGCACTTGGCCAAAACGGGCATATGCGTTTTTTCCTCAGGAAAAAATTCATACGCCCTTTTTGGCCAACCAAGCAAGCTTGCAAAGGAAATCTGCACTACAATGAAGTCTCACTGCCCCCCAGTCAAAAGGGCCATCTGAAAAAAGTGTAAAATCCAGAAAGGCAGGACAGGCCATGGAGAACTGGGAGCCTTGTTATGCTCATGGGCGGGATGTAAATTGCCAACAGCCACTCTGGAGAAGTGTATGGTGTTTCCTGAAACATCTAAAAAACAAAGCAACAGAGCCTAGGGCACTTCCACTTATGGTCCTATAGCTAAGGGAAATTAAAATCAAAAAGACACAGCCACCCCAAAGTTTGGGACGGCTCTGTTTACAAGAACCTCGTTTACGGTACAAATTCAATATCACAGAAAGTGAAAAATGGATAAAGAAGTTTTGGTACTTACATACAATGCAATATCACTCAGCAATGAAATCTATGTCATCAGGCCCATAGCAGCATAATGAGTGGATTTAGGTACGATGATTCTAAGTGAAATAAGTCACAGAGAAAAAGAAACATCATAAGATATCACTACTACACGGAATGTAAACTTGGCTACACAGGAACTGAATTACAAAACAGAACAGGGTCTCAAATGTAGAAAACCAACTTATGCTTGCTTAAGGGGAAAGGTGAGTTGGGGTGCTGCATAAAACCAGAGATTGAAATTAGCACAGATACCGTTCCATAAGCCAAATATGTAATAGACAAGAGCTACTCCTTGCTCAACGAAGTGGACTCAACGCCACATATTAAACGCCTAAGAATATACATGACTAGTAAGAATCTAAAACCCTATGGATTTATATGTCTCTGAAAGAGAATCAAGCGTGTGTACAGCGGCATAAACGCAGCAGTGATAGGATTGGTGAGGTTCGATGAGCAAATGCAGACCCTTTGAAGTCATATTGCATGGTACCCATTCCATGGGTCTCAACTCTCCAGGTTTAAGGGATTCTTCCTTCAGCTAAAACATGCATGTGGAACCCAGAGTATGATCCACCGTGTGATCGGGAAACGTGTTCAAATGTGTCAGTTTTCATCCCCTGGTATTCGGGTGCAACATTCCAGACGCTTTACTAACACTCTCCCCACTTGGAGAGTCAGTGCCTTTAACCTCCTGTTTGGCCCAGTTTGCAATTTCTGCGGAAAATGAACAGGAATAGGGAGAACCAATGAGAGACTAGCTGGAGGTGTCTGGACGGGCAAATTTAACTCTCATTTTCCACGAGGAAGAGGAATTAACCAAAGGCTCAGCGTGCCGTGCCGGAACCACACTAGGGCCTGAAGCAATCCTGCGGCGTAGCGGCCAGCTCACAAGAAAGCGAGTTGAAGAAAGGAGTTCAGGGGCACTGTCATTCACAGACCTGCAGAGTTATAAATGACAGCTATCGTACAAAAATATATTGAAGTAAGGCTGCCAAGAGGACTTGAAAGGGGGGCAGAATTGCAGGAAACCGATTTCAGGAGGTAGAGTGGAATTGCATGTAAAGCATAGGAAAAGAGGCAGAACGTCCACAATGATGCACTTGGCCAAAAAGGGCGTATGCGTTTTTTCCTGAATATATTCAGGAAAAAACGCATACGCACTTTTTGGCCAACCAAGCAAGCTTGCAAAGGAAATCTGCACTACAAGGAAGTCTCACTGCCCCCCGGTCAAAAGGGCCATCTGAAAAAAGTGTAAAATCCAGAAAGGCAGTACAGGCCATGGAGAACTGGGAGCCTTGTTATGCTCATGGGCGGGATGTAAATTGCCAACAGCCACTCTGGAGAAGTGTATGGTGTTTCCTGAAACATCTAAAAAACAAAGCAACAGAGACTAGGGCACTTCCACTTATGGTCCTATAGCTTAGGGAAATTAAAACCAAAAAGACACAGCCACCCCAAAGTTTGGGACGGCTCTGTTTACAAGAACCTCGTTTACAGTACAAATTCAATATCACAGAAAGTGAAAAATGAATAAAGAAGTTGTGGTACTTACATACAATGCAATATCACTCAGCAATGAAATCTATGTCATCAGGCCCGTAGCAGCATAATGAGTGGATTCAGGTACGATGATTCTAAGTGAAATAAGTCACACAGAAAAAGAAACATCATAAGATATCACTAGTACACAGAATGTAAACTTGGCTACACAGGAACTGAATTACAAAACAGAACAGTCTCTCAAATGGAGAAAACCAACTTATGCTTGCTTAAGGGGAAAGGTGAGTTGGGGTGCTGCATAAAACCAGAGATTGAAATTAGCACAGATACCGTTCCATAAGCCAAATATGTAATAAACATGAGCTACTCCTTGCTCAATGAAGTGGACTCAACGCCCCATATTAAACGCCTAAGAATATACCTGACAAGTAAGTATCTTAAAACCTATGGATTTATATGTCTCCGAAAGAGAATCAAACGTGTGTACAGCGGCATAAACGCAGCAGTGATAGGATTGGTGAGGTTCGGTGAGCAAATGCAGACCCTTTGAAGTCATATTGCATGGTACCCATTCCATGGGTCTCAACTCTCCAGGTTTAAGGGATTCTTCCTTCAGCTAAAACATGCATGTGGAACCCAGAGTATGATACACCGTGTCATCAGGAAACGTGTTCAAATGTGTCAGTTTTCGTCCCCTGGTACTCGGGTGCAACATTCCAGACGCTTTACTAACACTCTCCCCACTTGGAGAGTCAGTGCCTTTAACCTCCTGTTTGGCCCAGTTTGCAATTTCTGCGGAAAATGAACAGGAATAGGGAGAACCAATGAGAGACTAGCTGGAGGTGTCTGGACGGGCAAATTTAACTCTCATTTCCCACCAGGAAGAGGAATTAACCAAAGGCTCAGCGTGTCGTGCCGGAACCACACTAGGGCCTGAAGCAATCCTGCGGTGTTGCGGCCAGCTCACAAGAAAGCGAGTTGAAGAAAGGAGCTCAGGGGCACAGTAATTCACAAACCTGCAGAGTTATAAATGACAGCTATCGTCCAAAAATATATTGAAGTAAGGCTGCCAAGAGGACTTGAAAGCGGGGCAGAATTGCAGGAAACCGATTTCAGGAGGTAGACTGGAATTGCATATAAAGCATAGGAAAAGAGGCAGAACGTCCACAATGATGCACTTGGCCAAAAAGGACGTATGCGTTTTTTCCTCAGGAAAAAACGCATACGCCCTTTTTGGCCAACCAAGCAAGCTTGCAAAGGAAATCTGCACTACAATGAAGTCTCACTGCCCCCGGTCAAAAGGGCCATCTGAAAAAAGTGTAAAATCCAGAAAGACAGGACAGGCCATGGAGAACTGGGAGCCTTGTTATGCTGATGGGCAGGATATAAATTGCCAACAGCCACTCTGGAGAAGTGTATGGTGTTTCCTGAAACATCTAAAAAACAAAGCAACAGAGCCTAGGGCATTTCCACTTAAGGTCCTATAGCTTAGGGAAATTAAAATCAAAAAGACACAGCCACCCCAAAGTTTGGGACGGCTCTGTGTACAAGAACCTCGTTTACGGTACAAATTCAGTATCACAGAAAGTGAAAAATGGATAATGAAGTTTTGCTACTTACATACAATGCAATATCACTCAGCAATGAAATCTATGTCATCAGGCCCTTCGCAGCATAATGAGTGGTTTCAGGTACGATGATTCTAAGTGAAATAAGTCACACAGAAAAAGAAACATCATAAGATATCACTAGTACACAGAATGTAAACTTGGCTACACAGGAACTGAATTACAAAACAGAACAGTCTCTCAAATGGAGAAAACCAACTTATGCTTGCTTAAGGGGAAAGGTGAGTTGGGGTGCTGCATAAAACCAGAGATTGAAATTAGCACAGATACCGTTCCATAAGCCAAATATGTAATAAACATGAGCTACTCCTTGCTCAATGAAGTGGACTCAACGCCCCATATTAAACGCCTAAGAATATACCTGACAAGTAAGTATCTTAAAACCTATGGATTTATATGTCTCCGAAAGAGAATCAAACGTGTGTACAGCGGCATAAACGCAGCAGTGATAGGATTGGTGAGGTTCGGTGAGCAAATGCAGACCCTTTGAAGTCATATTGCATGGTACCCATTCCATGGGTCTCAACTCTCCAGGTTTAAGGGATTCTTCCTTCAGCTAAAACATGCATGTGGAACCCAGTGTATGATCCACCGTGTGATCGGGAAACGTGTTCAAATGTGTCAGTTTTCGTCCCCTGGTACTCGGGTGAAACATTCCAGACGCTTTACTAACACTCTCTCCACTTGCAGAGTCAGTGCCTTTAACCTCCTGTTTGGCCCAGTTTGCAATTTCTGCGGAAAATGAACAGGAATAGGGAGAACCAATGAGAGACTAGCTGGAGGTGTCTGGACGGGCAAATTTAACTCTCATTTCCCACCAGGAAGAGGAATTAACCAAAGGCTCAGCGTGCCATGCCGGAACCACACTAGGGCCTGAAGCAATCCTGCGGTGTTGCGGCCAGCTCACAAGAAAGCGAGTTGAAGAAAGGAGCTCAGGGGCACAGTAATTCACAAACCTGCAGAGTTATAAATGACAGCTATCGTCCAAAAATATATTGAAGTAAGGCTGCCAAGAGGACTTGAAAGCGGGGCAGAATTGCAGGAAACTGATTTCAGGAGGTAGACTGGAATTGCATGTAAAGCATAGGAAAAGAGGCAGAACGTCCACAATGATGCACTTGGCCAAAAAGGGCGTATGCGTTTTTTCCTGAATATATTCAGGAAAAAACGCAATACGCCCTTTTTGGCCAACCAAGCAAGCTTGCAAAGGAAATCTGCACTACAATGAAGTCTCACTGCCCCCCGGTCAAAAGGGCCATCTGAAAAAAGTGTAAAATCCAGAAAGGCAGGACAGGCCATGGAGAACTAGGAGCCTTGTTATGCTGATGAGCAAGATATAAATTGCCAACAGCCACTCTGGAGAAGTGTATGGTGTTTCCTGAAACATCTAAAAAACAAAGCAACAGAGCCTAGGGCACTTCCACTTATGGTCCTATAGCTTAGGGAAATTAAAATCAAAAAGACACAGCCACCCCAAAGTTTGGGACGGCTCTGTTTACAAGAACCTCGTTTACGGTACAAATTCAGTATCACAGAAAGTGAAAAATGGATAATGAAGTTTTGCTACTTACATACAATGCAATATCACTCAGCAATGAAATCTATGTCATCAGGCCCGTAGCAGCATAATGAGTGGATTCAGGTACGATGATTCTAAGTGAAATAAGTCACACAGAAAAAGAAACATCATAAGATATCACTACTACACGGAATGTAAACTTGTCTACACAGGAACTGAATTACAAAACAGAACAGTGTCTCAAATGGAGAAAACCAACTTATGCTTGCTTAAGGGGAAAGGTGAGTTGGGGTGCTGCACAAAAGCAGAGATTGAAATTAGCACAGATACCGTTCCATAAGCCAAATATGTAATAGACATGAGCTACTCCTTGCTCAACGAAGTGGACTCAACGCCCCATATTAAACGCTTAAGAATATACCTGACAAGTAAGAATCTTAAAACCTATGGATTTATATGTCTCCGAAAGAGAATCAAACGTGTGTACAGCGGCATAAACGCAGCAGTGATAGGATTGGTGAGGTTCGGTGAGCAAATGCAGACCCTTTGAAGTCATATTGCATGGTACCCATTCCATAGGTCTCAACTCTCCAGGTTTAAGGGATTCTTCCTTCAGCTAAAACATGCATGTGGAACCCAGTGTATGATCCACCGTGTGATCGGGAAACGTGTTCAAATGTGTCAGTTTTCGGCCCCTGGTACTCGGGTGAAACATTCCAGACGCTTTACTAACACTCTCCCCACTTGGAGAGTCAGTGCCTTTAACCTCCTGTTTGGCCCAGTTTGCAATTTCTGCAGAAAATGAACAGGAATAGGGAGAACCAATGAGAGACTAGCTGGAGGTGTCTGGACGGGCAAATTTAACTCTCAATTCCCACCAGGAAGAGGAATTAACCAAAGGCTCAGCGTGCCATGCCGGAACCACACTAGGGCCTGAAGCAATCCCGCGGTGTTGCGGTCAGCTCACAAGAAAGCGAGTTGAAGAAAGGAGCTCAGGGGCACTGTAATTCACAAACCTGCAGAGTTATAAATGACAGCTATCGTCCAAAAATATATTGAAGTAAGGCTGCCAAGTGGACTTGAAATCGGGGCAGAATTGCAGGAAACCGATTTCAGGAGGTAGACTGGAATTGCATGTAAAGCATAGGAAAAGAGGCAGAACGTCCACAATGATGCACTTGGCCAAAAAGGGCGTATGCGTCTTTTCCTGAATATATTCAGGAAAAAACGCATACGCCCTTTTTGGCCAACCAAGCAAGCTTGCAAAGGAAATCTGCACTACAATGAAGTCTCACTGCCCCCCGGTCAAAAGGGCCATCTGAAAAAAGTGTAAAATACAGAAAGGCCGGACAGGCCATGGAGAACTGGGAGTCTTGTTATGCTCATGGGCCGGATGTAAATTGCCAACAGCCACTCTGGAGAAGTGTATGGTGTTTCCTGAAACATCTAAAAAACACAGCAACAGAGCCTAGGGCACTTCCACTTATGGTCCTATAGCTTAGGGAAATTAAAATCAAAAAGACACAGCCACCCCAAAGTTTGGGATGGCTCTGTTTACAAGAACCTCGTTTACGGTACAAGTTCAATATCGCAGAAAGCGAAAAATGGATAAAGAAGTTGTGGTACTTACGTACAATGCAATATCACTCAGCAATGAAATCTATGTCATCAGGCCCGTAGCAGCATAACGAGTGGATTCAGGTACGATGATTCTAAGGGAAATAAGTCACAGAGAAAAAGAAACATCATAAGATATCACTACTACACGGAATGTAAACTTGGCTACACAGGAACTGAATTACAAAACAGAACAGGGTCTCAAATGGAGAAAACCAACTTATGCTTCCTTAAGGGGAAAGGTGAGTTGGGGTGCTGCATAAAACCAGAGATTGAAATTAGCACAGATACCGTTCCATAAGCCAAATATGTAATAGACAAGAGCTACTCCTTGCTCAACGAAGTGGACTCAACACCCCATATTAAACGCCTAAGAATATACCTGACTAGTAAGAATCTTAAAACCTATGGATTTATATGTCTCCGAAAGAGAATCAAGCGTGTGTACAGCGGCATAAACGCAGCAGTGATAGGATTGGTGAGGTTCGGTGAGCAAATGCAGACCCTTTGAAGTCATATTGCATGGTACCCATTCCATGGGTCTCAACTCTCCAGGTTTAAGGGATTCTTCCTTCAGCTAAAACATGCAGGTGGAACCCAGAGTATGATACACCGTGTGATTGGGAAACGTGTTCAAAGGTGTCTCAGTTTTCGTCCCCTGGTACTCGGGTGCAACATTCCAGACGCTTTACTAACAATCTCTCCACTTGCAGAGTCAGTGCCTTTAACCTCCTGTTTGGCCCAGTTTGCAATTTCTGCGGAAAATGAACAGGAATAGGGAGAACCAATGAGAGACTAGCTGGAGGTGTCTGGACGGGCAAATTTAACTCTCATTTCCCACCAGGAAGAGGAATTAACCAAAGGCTCAGCGTGCCGTGCCGGAACCACACTAGGGCCTGAAGCAATCCTGCGGTGTTGCGGCCAGCTCACAAGAAAGCGAGTTGAAGAAAGGAGCTCAGGGGCACTGTCATTCACAAACCTGCAGAGTTATAAATGACAGCTATCGTCCAAAAATATATTGAAGTAAGGCTGCCAAGAGGACTTGAAAGCGGGGCAGAATTGCAGGAAACCGATTTCAGGAGGTAGACTGGAATTGCATGTAAAGCATAGCAAAAGAGGCAGAACGTCCACAATGATGCACTTGGCCAAAAAGGGCGTATGCGTTTTTTCCTGAATATATTCAGGAAAAAACGCATACGCCCTTTTTGGCCAACCAAGCAAGCTTGCAAAGGAAATCTGCACTACAATGAAGTCTCACTGCCCCCCGGTCAAAAGGGCCATCTGAAAAAAGTGTAAAATCCAGAAAGGCAGGACAGGCCATGGAGAACTGGGAGTCTTGTTATGCTCATGGGCGGGATGTAAATTGCCAACAGCAACTCTGGAGATGTGTATGGTGTTTCCTGAAACATCTAAAAAACAAAGCAACAGAGCCTAGGGCACTTCCACTTATGGTCCTATAGCTTAGGGAAATTAAAATCAAAAAGACACAGCCACCCCAAAGTTTGGGATGGCTCTGTTTACAAGAACCTCATTTACGGTACAAGTTCAATATCGCAGAAAGCGAAAAATGGATAAAGAAGTTGTGGTACTTACGTACAATGCAATATCACTCAGCAATGAAATCTATGTCATCAGGCCCGTAGCAGCATAACGAGTGGATTCAGGTACGATGATTCTAAGTGAAATAAGTCACAGAGAAAAAGAAACATCATAAGATATCACTACTACACGGAATGTAAACTTGGCTACACAGGAACTGAATTACAAAACAGAACAGGGTCTCAAATGTAGAAAACCAACTTATGCTTCCTTAAGGGGAAAGGTGAGTTGGGGTGCTGCATAAAACCAGAGATTGAAATTAGCACAGATACCGTTCCATAAGCCAAATATGTAATAGACAAGACCTACTCCTTGCTCAACGAAGTGGACTCAACACCCCATATTAAACGCCTAAGAATATACCTGACTAGTAAGAATCTTAAAACCTATGGATTTATATGTCTCCGAAAGAGAATCAAGCGTGTGTACAGCGGCATAAACGCAGCAGTGATAGGATTGGTGAGGTTCGGTGAGCAAATGCAGACCCTTTGAAGTCATATTGCATGGTACCCATTCCATGGGTCTCAACTCTCCAGGTTTAAGGGATTCTTCCTTCAGCTAAAACATGCAGGTGGAACCCAGAGTATGATACACCGTGTGATTGGGAAACGTGTTCAAAGGTGTCTCAGTTTTCGTCCCCTGGTACTCGGGTGCAACATTCCAGACGCTTTACTAACACTCTCTCCACTTGCAGAGTCAGTGCCTTTAACCTCCTGTTTGGCCCAGTTTGCAATTTCTGCGGAAAATGAACAGGAATAGGGAGAACCAATGAGAGACTAGCTGGAGGTGTCTGGACGGGCAAATTTAACTCTCATTTCCCACCAGGAAGAGGAATTAACCAAAGGCTCAGCGTGCCGTGCCGGAACCACACTAGGGCCTGAAGCAATCCTGCGGTGTTGCGGCCAGCTCACAAGAAAGCGAGTTGAAGAAAGGAGCTCAGGGGCACTGTCATTCACAAACCTGCAGAGTTATAAATGACAGCTATCGTCCAAAAATATATTGAAGTAAGGCTGCCAAGAGGACTTGAAAGCGGGGCAGAATTGCAGGAAACCGATTTCAGGAGGTAGACTGGAATTGCATGTAAAGCATAGCAAAAGAGGCAGAACGTCCACAATGATGCACTTGGCCAAAAAGGGCGTATGCGTTTTTTCCTGAATATATTCAGGAAAAAACGCATACGCCCTTTTTGGCCAACCAAGCAAGCTTGCAAAGGAAATCTGCACTACAATGAAGTCTCACTGCCCCCCGGTCAAAAGGGCCATCTGAAAAAAGTGTAAAATCCAGAAAGGCAGGACAGGCCATGGAGAACTGGGAGTCTTGTTATGCTCATGGGCGGGATGTAAATTGCCAACAGCAACTCTGGAGATGTGTATGGTGTTTCCTGAAACATCTAAAAAACAACGCAACAGAGCCTAGGGCACTTCCACTTATGGTCCTATAGCTTAGGGAAATTAAAATCAAAAAGACACAGCCACCCCAAAGTTTGGGATGGCTCTGTTTACAAGAACCTCATTTACGGTACAAGTTCAATATCGCAGAAAGCGAAAAATGGATAAAGAAGTTGTGGTACTTACGTACAATGCAATATCACTCAGCAATGAAATCTATGTCATCAGGCCCGTAGCAGCATAACGAGTGGATTCAGGTACGATGATTCTAAGTGAAATAAGTCACAGAGAAAAAGAAACATCATAAGATATCACTACTACACGGAATGTAAACTTGGCTACACAGGAACTGAATTACAAAACAGAACAGGGTCTCAAATGTAGAAAACCAACTTATGCTTCCTTAAGGGGAAAGGTGAGTTGGGGTGCTGCATAAAACCAGAGATTGAAATTAGCACAGATACCGTTCCATAAGCCAAATATGTAATAGACAAGACCTACTCCTTGCTCAACGAAGTGGACTCAACACCCCATATTAAACGCCTAAGAATATACCTGACTAGTAAGAATCTTAAAACCTATGGATTTATATGTCTCCGAAAGAGAATCAAGCGTGTGTACAGCGGCATAAACGCAGCAGTGATAGGATTGGTGAGGTTCGGTGAGCAAATGCAGACCCTTTGAAGTCATATTGCATGGTACCCATTCCATGGGTCTCAACTCTCCAGGTTTAAGGGATTCTTCCTTCAGCTAAAACATGCAGGTGGAACCCAGAGTATGATACACCGTGTGATTGGGAAACGTGTTCAAAGGTGTCTCAGTTTTCGTCCCCTGGTACTCGGGTGCAACATTCCAGACGCTTTACTAACACTCTCTCCACTTGCAGAGTCAGTGCCTTTAACCTCCTGTTTGGCCCAGTTTGCAATTTCTGCGGAAAATGAACAGGAATAGGGAGAACCAATGAGAGACTAGCTGGAGGTGTCTGGACGGGCAAATTTAACTCTCATTTCCCACCAGGAAGAGGAATTAACCAAAGGCTCAGCGTGCCGTGCCGGAACCACACTAGGGCCTGAAGCAATCCTGCGGTGTTGCGGCCAGCTCACAAGAAAGCGAGTTGAAGAAAGGAGCTCAGGGGCACTGTCATTCACAAACCTGCAGAGTTATAAATGACAGCTATCGTCCAAAAATATATTGAAGTAAGGCTGCCAAGAGGACTTGAAAGCGGGGCAGAATTGCAGGAAACCGATTTCAGGAGGTAGACTGGAATTGCATGTAAAGCATAGCAAAAGAGGCAGAACGTCCACAATGATGCACTTGGCCAAAAAGGGCGTATGCGTTTTTTCCTGAATATATTCAGGAAAAAACGCATACGCACTTTTTGGCCAACCAAGCAAGCTTGCAAAGGAAATCTGCACTACAATGAAGTCTCACTGCCCCCCGGTCAAAAGGGCCATCTGAAAAAAGTGTAAAATCCAGAAAGGCAGGACAGGCCATGGAGAACTGGGAGTCTTGTTATGCTCATGGGCGGGATGTAAATTGCCAACAGCAACTCTGGAGATGTGTATGGTGTTTCCTGAAACATCTAAAAAACAACGCAACAGAGCCTAGGGCACTTCCACTTATGGTCCTATAGCTTAGGGAAATTAAAATCAAAAAGACACAGCCACCCCAAAGTTTGGGATGGCTCTGTTTACAAGAACCTCATTTACGGTACAAGTTCAATATCGCAGAAAGCGAAAAATGGATAAAGAAGTTGTGGTACTTACGTACAATGCAATATCACTCAGCAATGAAATCTATGTCATCAGGCCCGTAGCAGCATAACGAGTGGATTCAGGTACGATGATTCTAAGTGAAATAAGTCACAGAGAAAAAGAAACATCATAAGATATCACTACTACACGGAATGTAAACTTGGCTACACAGGAACTGAATTACAAAACAGAACAGGGTCTCAAATGTAGAAAACCAACTTATGCTTC
>NW_028132549.1:50000-51241 GCF_964374135.1 Grampus griseus | reverse complement strand
TGTGCTTACCCATACCGCAGACCCCCCCACCCCTCCCACGGCCAGTCGTGGACTTGGTGGCTCGTGGAGCGCCTCCGTGGGCCCGAAGGGCAGAGACGATGGGTGGGGGATGACGCACCCTCGGTGAGAAAGCCTTCTCTAGCGATCCGAGAGGGAGCCTTGGGGTACCGGACCCCCCAGCCGCTGCCCCTCCCAAGCGTGCAGTGGGCCACGGTGGCCACTGCCAGAGCCACGTGGGCGGCAGAGGCCCTCGCCCTCGCGGGAGGGCTTGCGCCGGCCCCGCGGTGGGGCCGAGTGCCGCTCTTTGCCTACCGCGGCCCGCGCCTCCCCCCTCTGAGTCGGGGGAGGGTCCCGCCAGGCCGGCGTCCGGTGCGGGGCCGTGTGTGCGCGTGTGCGTGTGCGTGCGCGTGCGGTGACCCGCGCGGTGGCGAGCCCGAGGTGGGGTTCGGGGACGCACGGACGTCCCGACACCCCAGTCCCGCAGCCGCGAGGAGCCCGTCGCGCCTGCCCTCGCCGCGAGTCGCGGCCGGGGGCGGTGTGTGGGCACGGTGCGGGTCGCCTCGCTCGGGAGCGTCTCCCTGGGGCGCGAGCCCCGGGGGTCGGACTCAGATGAAGGCGGATGTGGCGAGGACGGAGGAGGTTGACTTTGGGCGGACGGGTCCCTCCGTGTCACGCGGGGGGAAACCGTCGCACACGGGCCCCGGCGGCGGGGCCGGGTCGTGGGAGACCCCAGGGTGGCCGGGGCCGGCCGGCGTCCCAGGCGTCGTGGGACCGCCCTCGTGTGTGTGGCGGTGGGACCCCGCGCTTGTTTCCCTGGCGGGCCCGGTCGTGCCTCGGCCCTTCCTGTCCCTGGGCGGGCGCCCCTGCGCCCCTGCCCCGCGGCCCTCGCCGCTGTGTGTGTGCGTGCCGCCCCCTCCCCGTGGCCGCCGGCCCTCCCCGGCCCCCAGCCCTCCGTGCCCCTTTCCCCGTCTGGGATCGAGCCGGCCTCGCCCACGTGAGGGTGTCGCCCGCCCCGGCCGCCGCGGCGGGCGGCGTCCCCGGGTGGAGTGCTCACGGTCCCTGAGGCGGGGGAGTCGGGCGCGGCGGCGGAGGCGTGGGGCGGCCGGTGTGCGCGCGGGAGAGTGTTGTTGTCGCGGGGCTGGCCGCGGCTCGTGGGTGTTTGGCGGTGGTGGGAGCGAGCCCCGCGAGGGGGGGCACCCTGGTGGGGGGCCGAGGAGGCCAGTCGGCGTCCTGGGTGCCGC